>NC_042972.1:47331716-47631716 GCF_901001165.1 Salmo trutta | reverse complement strand
GCCTGCCCTCTCTGAAGCGCCCTATGTCTGCGCATCCGGGGCATCATCACACATTCTTTACGAGTTCCTAGAAGCCATAGACTGCTTTACATGATATCCGCGACAACAAAAAAAGTCTATGGTAGATAATACAGTGGAAGTGAATTTAATAGAATTAAAAAACGAGAAAAAAAAGTGTTGGAATATTCAGGTGTTTCTTCGTCTAAAAAACAAGTGTTCATATTTAATTCATAGACTGTCACGATGTGAGAGTGAATAAGAGTGTTTTGAACTACCTTTCTTTCGCAACAACCATGAAAAGAGCCAAGAGGTTGCCATGGAGATATAGGCTAGGTGGAATGCAGGAAGTCAATTGACAATCTAGCTGCATATCATTATATATTGTCAAGCACGCGGTGGTAAGCAGCTGATTATGGGATTTATTTTCAGACATTTACATTGAAGCACTTTATGCTTCACTTCAATTCATGGATTTCTTATCCTATAATTTGCATCAATGGACAAAGACAATAAACAGTTAAAAATCAGCATCTGCAACCTGTCACCATTGTGAATACAGGGGATTCAGAGGTCCTTTCAAACGCTCTAATGCGACCATTGTACATCTCAAATGAGGTATAATCTCGATAGACCACATGTGTTTGTCTGCAGTCATCTGTAGAAGCCAAAGGTGCTGGAGACAAGGGACACTCACAAAAGCCTGCTGATGAATCTGTCTCTTCAACAAAGTGCTGCCTTGGACTCAGACATTCAAAGGACACACACACACACCCACACACACACAAACATACTGGCAATATTATATGTAACTTGCATTTGCTCCAAAAATCCTGGAAAGGAGCAACACACATTTCTGTCTGGCAGTGGCTTTTGTGTCTCTAAGAAATAAGGGTGGGGCATAGCCAAGAGAAAAGAAATAACAAAATGTAATAGGCCTAGTACTAGGACTAGTCCCACTGGGCACAGATGTCAATTCAACGTCTATTCCATGTTGGTTCAATGTCATTTCATTGAAATGACGTGGAAACAACGTTGATTTCAACCAGTGTGTGCCCAGTGGGGTAGCACTAGTAGAAGTAGTGGTAGCAGCCGTAGAAGTACACATTTTAGTAGAAGTCTTCGCTAACTCTGGTTGGAGTGGTGGTATCATAGTGACACAACCCCGTAACAGTAAGAGAAGCAGCGAAGATGCTAATGGCTGTTATTACTGGGCTTGACCAGTCACATTGTGAGACCTCATGCATTGAACAGCAGACTTAATTCATCTGTGCCTGACGCCTGGCAGCAGTGAGACTTCCAGTCATGGTGGGTGACAGGCAGATGACATCAGCATGGCCCCAGGGGCCCTGGGGAAGCGGAATCGCTTCCTCATCAAGACAAATAAAGGAGGACTTTGATGGTATCATCAGGAGTCCCACCCTGCCTCCCACACTGTCACTGTCACTCTGACAGGAGAGTTACATTTCCCAGTAATCGAGTTTCTGTCTGCCCTCTGTGTTTAGATGAAACCCCCCTACACAGTCTCTCTCTCTCTGTCTCGCTGCCTCTCTTTCACTCTCTCTTTCTTCTCTTTCTCTCTTACTCTCTCTGTCTGCTCATGTCTACGTTCAGTCTGAATAATAAGTAAATATGCTGCAATAACACCTTATCAGTGAGAGAGAGCCCTGAGCTGTAAGATTGCTGATTGTATCTTTTTTTTTAGCTGTATTTAAGCCTATATTTGAAGTTATACATTCAATATCTGAAGTTTGAGTACTGGCAAAATATATGTCTGGTTCCTTAGCTGGTGCCATAATGGTAGGAGGATCCAGGATGGTGCATGTTTGTGGTCGATATGAGCTGGGCTATTGTCCATTGTGTGTTAAAATGGTGGATGGGTTGGCCATCATTCACAGGTGGTGTGTTTTGATGAGCAGATAGGCTGTACACTGGCTCCACAAACACTCGTACTGCTCTTTGGGTCTCAGTCAGACAGACCCTAATGCTAACGTGAGACCATCTACAGTGGGGTCCGAAATTATTGACACGCTTGATAAAAATGAACAATAACGACTGTATAAAATGAATTATTCAAATGATGCGCCACAGTACCAGTCAAAAGTTAGGACACACCTATTCATTCAAGGGTTGTTTTTTTTGTTTTTTTACTATTTTCTACATTGTAGAAAAATAGTGAAGACATCAACACTATGAAATAACACATATGGAATCATGTAGTAACCAAAAAAGTGTTAAGCAAATCAAACTATATGTTATATTTGAGATTCTTCAAAGTAGACACCCTTTCTTTACCTTGATGACAGCTTTGCACACTCTTGGCATTCTCTCAACCATGAATCATGAGGTAGTCACCTAGAATGCACTTTAATTAACATGTGTGCCTTTAAAAAGTACATTTGTGGAATTTCTTTCCTTCTTAACCTGTTGAGGATCTTATCCCGATCTTATCCCGGTATTGGGATTCATTGTCATGTGACCATGGCGGGGAATTCAAAACTGCAAGAGTAATCATTTCAAAAAATCAAATAATCAACTATTTTCCTCCATTTGAAAGATATATCTCCTAAATCTAACCACGCTGTCCGATTTTCAGAGGCATTACGGAGAATGCATAAAGTTAGGTTATGTGAGGAGAGTACATTGACAATAGCTGCGTGTAATGTTTAGCCAATTCAAAGAAGGGCATCAACAGACAGAAAACTAGCTAGAATTATGCACTTACCTTTGACAATCTGCATCAGATGACACTCATAGGACATTATGTTATACAATACATGCATTTTTAGTTCCATCAAGTTCATATTTATATCCAAAAACAGCATTTACAGTCGCGGTGAAATTCAGAATTTTTTTCGGCTCGAATGCACCCAGTGAATCCAGCATTACAAATCACGGAATTACTATTCGAAAACATTGGTAAATTATAATATTGTCATTCAAAGAATAATATATTATCATCTCGTAATTGCTACCGAATGGCCAGATCTCAAAATAACTTTACTGGGAAATCACATTTTGCATAAACTGGGTACTATGCTAACAACAATAAGCTATATGCTAAGCTAAGCTAAGCTATACCGTTAGCATTAGCATCATCTAATATCGATAATAACATTCTAAATATCCCCTTACCTTTGATTATCTCCATCAGAAGGCGCTGCCAGAGATCCCAGGTCCAGAACAAATGTGGTTTCTTTTGACAAAGTTCATAATTTATGTCCAAATAGTTAGCGTTCAGTAGGCTCCCACAAAATGAGGTGGGCAGTGTAAAGTCACGTCGAAAAGCTAAAGAAAACCTAGTAAATAATCTATTTACGTTTGTTTAAACATGTCAAACGTTGTTTAGCACTAATCTTTTGTTCCATTTTTAACGTGAAACATCAGTAAACATCAGTAATATTTTCACACAACCTATCAAGTGTCTAGAATAAACGATAATGACAAAGGCACTCTTCTCAGATTCATGCGCAGGCGCAAAAAATGAAGTGATGACGTGTCAACTTGTAAGCTTTCTAATTCGGTCTGTATTCATGACAGATGCTTCCAACAACTTTCTAAAGATCGTTGACATCTAGTGGAAGCAGTAGGAGTTGCGAACTGAATCCTTTCTCACTGTGGTATCTTTAAAACAATGACACTAAATAGTACAGTCACAAAATTCTCATTTTTTTTAATCTATTTTTCACAGGTTTTTGCCTGCAATATGAGTTTTGTTATACTTACAGACACCATTCAAACTGTTTTAGAAAATTCAGAGTGTTTTCTATCCGAATGTGTTAATAATATGCATATCCTAGCTTCTGAGTTGGTGTAGGAGGCAGTTAAAAATGGGCACATATTTCTTTCAAAATTCTCAATACTGCCCCCGTGGCCCGTAGAGGTTAATGAGTTTGACCCAATCAGTTGTGTTGTGACAAGGTAGGGGGGTATACAGAAGATAGGCCTATTTGGTAAAAGACCAAGTCCTTATTATGGCAAGAACAGATCAAATAAGCAAAGAGAAACGACAGCCCATCATTACATTTACATTACATTTACATTTAAGTCATTTAGCAGACGCTCTTATCCAGAGCGACTTACAAATTGGTGCATTCACCTTATGATATCCAGTGGAACAACCACTTTACAATAGTGCATCTAAATCTTTTAAGGGGGGGGGTTAGAAGGACTACTTTATCCTATCCCAGGTATTCCTTAAAGAGGTGGGGTTTCAGGTGTCTCCGGAAGGTGGTGATTGACTCCGCTGTCCTGGCGTCGTGAGGGAGCTTGTTCCACCATTGGGGTGCCAGAGCAGCGAACAGTTTGGACTGGGCTGAGCGGGAACCGTGCTTCCTCAGAGGTAGGGGGGCCAGCAGGCCAGAGGTGGAAGAACGCAGTGCCCTTGTTTGGGTGTAGGGCCTGATCAGAGCCTGAAGGTATGGAGGTGCCGTTCCCCTCACAGCTCCGTAGGCAAGCACCATGGTCTTGTAGCGGATGCGAGCTTCAACTGGAAGCCAGTGGAGAGAGCGGAGGAGCGGGGTGACATGAGAGAACTTGGGAAGGTTGAACACCAGACGGGCTGCGGCGTTCTGGATGAGTTGTAGGGGTTTAATGGCACAGGCAGGGAGCCCAGCCAACAGCGAGTTACAGCAATCCAGACGGGAGATGACAAGTGCCTGGATTAGGACCTGCGTCGCTTCCTGTGTGAGGCAGGGTCGTACTCTGCGAATGTTGTAGAGCATGAACCTACAGGATCGGGTCACCGCCTTGATGTTAGTGGAGAACGACAGGGTGTTGTCCAGGATCACGCCAAGGTTCTTAGCACTCTGGGAGGAGGACACAAGGGAGTTGTCAACCGTGATGGCGAGATCATGGAACGGGCAGTCCTTCCCCGGGAGGAAGAGCAGCTCCGTCTTGCCGAGGTTCAGCTTGAGGTGGTGATCCGTCATCCACACTGATATGTCTGCCAGACATGCAGAGATGCGATTCGCCGCCTGGTTATCAGAAGGAGGAAAGGAGAAGATTAATTGTGTGTCGTCTGCATAGCAATGATAGGAGAGACCATGTGAGGATATGACAGAGCCAAGTGACTTGGTGTATAGCGAGAATAGGAGAGGGCCTAGAACAGAGCCCTGGGGGACACCAGTGGTGAGAGCGCGTGGTGCGGAGACAGATTCTCGCCACGCCACCTGGTAGGAGCGACCTGTCAGGTAGGACGCAATCCAAGCGTGGGCCGCGCCGGAGATGCCCAACTCGGAGAGGGTGGAGAGGAGGATCTGATGGTTCACAGTATCAAAGGCAGCAGATAGGTCTAGAAGGATGAGAGCAGAGGAGAAAGAGTTAGCTTTAGCAGTGCGGAGAGCCTCCGTGACACAGAGAAGAGCAGTCTCAGTTGAATGCCCAGTCTTGAAACCTGACTGATTAGGATCAAGAAGGTCATTCTGAGAGAGATAGCAGGAGAGCTGGGCAAGGACGGCACGTTCAAGAGTTTTGGAGAGAAAAGAAAGAAGGGATACTGGTCTGTAGTTGTTGACATGGGAGGGATCGAGTGTAGGTTTTTTCAGAAGGGGTGCAACTCTCGCTCTCTTGAAGACGGAAGGGACGTAGCCAGCGGTCAAGGATGAGTTGATGAGCGAGGTGAGGTAGGGGAGAAGGTCTCCGGAAATGGTCTGGAGAAGAGAGGAGGGGATAGGGTCAAGTGGGCAGGTTGTTGGGCGGCCGGCCGTCACAAGACGCGAGATTTCATCTGGAGAGAGAGGGGAGAAAGAGGTCAAAGCACAGGGTAGGGCAGTGTGAGCAGGACCAGCGGTGTCGTTTGACTTAGCAAACGAGGATCGGATGTCGTCAACCTTCTTTTCAAAATGGTTGACGAAGTCATCCGCAGAGAGGGAGGAGGGGGGGAGGGGGAGGAGGATTCAGGAGGGAGGAGAAGGTAGCAAAGAGCTTCCTAGGGTTAGAGGCAGATGCTTGGAATTTAGAGTGGTAGAAAGTGGCTTTAGCAGCAGAGACAGAAGAGGAGAATGTAGAGAGAAGGGAGTGAAAGGATGGGAGGTCCGCAGGGAGGCGAGTTTTCCTCCATTTCCGCTCGGCTGCCCGGAGCCCTGTTCTGTGAGCTCGCAGTGAGTCGTCGAGCCACGGAGCAGGAGGGGAGGACCGAGCCGGCCTGGAGGATAGGGGACAGAGAAAATCAAAGGATGCAGAAAGGGAGGAGAGGAGGGTTGAGGAGGCAGAATCAGGAGATAGGTTGGAGAAGGTTTGAGCAGAGGGAAGAGATGATAGGATGGAAGAGGAGAGAGTAGCGGGAGAGAGAGAGCGAAGGTTGGGACGGCGCAATACCATCCGAGTAGGGGCAGAGTGAGAAGTGTTGGATGAGAGCGAGAGGGAAAAGGATACAAGGTAGTGGTCGGAGATTTGGAGGGGAGTTGCAATGAGATTAGTGGAAGAACAGCATCTAGTAAAGATGAGGTCAAGCGTATTGCCTGCCTTGTGAGTAGGGGGGGAAGGTGAGAGGGTGAGGTCAAAGGAGGAGAGGAGTGGAAAGAAGGAGGCAGAGAGGAATGAGTCAAAGGTAGACGTGGGGAGGTTAAAGTCACCCAGAACTGTGAGAGGTGAGCCATCCTCAGGAAAGGAACTTATCAAGGCGTCAAGCTCATTGATGAACTCTCCAAGGGAACCTGGAGGGCGATAAATGATAAGGATGTTAAGCTTGAAAGGGCTGGTAACTGTGACAGCATGGAATTCAAATGAGGAGATAGACAGATGGGTCAGGGGAGAAAGAGAGAATGATTCCAGTGCCACCACCCCGCTGGCTCGATGCTCTAGGGGTATGCGAGAATACGTGGGCAGACGAGGAGAGAGCAGTAGGAGTAGCAGTGTTAACTGTGGTAATCCATGTTTCCGTCAGCGCCAGGAAGTCTAGGGACTGGAGGGTAGCATTGGCTGAGATGAACTCAGCCTTGTTGGCCGCAGACCGGCAGTTCCAGAGGCTGCCAGAGACCTGGAACTCCACGTGGGTCGTGCGCGCTGGGACCACCAGGTTAGAGTGGCAGCGGCCACGCGGTGTGAAGCGTTTGTATGGCCTGTGCAGAGGGGAGAGAACAGGGATAGACAGACACATAGTTAACAAGCTACAGAAGTGTTGTTTCTTGTATTATTGTCTCTTGTGTCTTTAGAGAACTGTTCCACTTTGATATCCTTTTTTTCTGTCCTGATTTTCTCTTTCTTTTCTTCTGTTAACTAGATATTCTTTGTTATTCTTCGTTAGCTAGCTAGCTTCTTCCAAAAGAGTCCCTAGCAACTGCTTAGCAACTGGTAAACAATTCAGCTAGCTAAGATAACTACAATTTTATGAAAAATAGTAACTTTTTTCAAAAGCCTATCTTCTTTGTTTGTTGCTTGTTTTTTCTCCTATTCAGTCTTGCAGTTTTCTTTTGATTTTTTCCGATGTACTTCACTCTAAAAACCATGTAAATTTCAATATTTGTAGGAGCTCATTTTTCAGCTGCTGCTGCTCAAATTGGAATGTTGAGATGATTACTTTACATTAATTAATTTACAGTAATTACATTACTTTAAGACATGAAGGTCAGTCAATGCGGAAAATGTCAAGAACTTTAATGTTCTTCAAGTGCAGTCGCAAAAACCATCAAGCGCTATGATGAAACTGGCTCTCAATGGGATGCCACAGGAAAGGAAGACCCAAAGTTACATCTGCTGCAGAGGACAAGTTCATTAGAGTTCACTGCTCCTCAGATTGTAGCCCAAATAAATGCTTCAGAGAGTTCAAGTAAAAGACACATCTCAACATCAACTGTTCAGAGGAGACTGTGTGAATCAGGGCTTCATGGTCAAATTGCTGCAAAGAAACCACTACTAAAGGACACCAATAAGACAAAGAAACTTGCTTGGGCCAAGAAACACAAGCAATGGACATTAGAAATATGTCCGTTGGTCTGATGAGTCCAAATGTAAAGATGTTTGGTTCCAACCGCTGTGTCTTTGTGAGATGCAGAGTAGGTGAACGGATGATATCCGCATGTGTGGTTCCCACCGTGAAGCATGGAGGAGGAGGTGTGATGGTGTGGGGGTGCTTTGCTGGTGACAATGTCAGTGATGTATTTAGAATTCAAGGCACACTTAACGAACATGGCTACCACAGCATTCTGCAGAGATACGCCATCCCATCTGGTTTGCGCTTACTGGGACTATCATTTGTTTTTCAACAGGACAATGACCCAACACACCTCCAGGCTGTGTAAGGGCTATCTGACCAAGAAGGAGAGTTATGGAGTGATATTGATATGGTTTGGGATGAGTCGGACCACGGAGTGAAAGAGAAGCAGCCAACAAGTGCTCAGCATATGTGGGAACTCCTTCAAGAATGTTGGAAAAGTATTCCAGGTGAAGTTGAGAGAATGCCAAGAGTGTGCAAAGCTGTCATCAAGGCAAAGGGTGGCTACTTTGAAAAATCTAAAATCTAAAATATATTTTGATTTGTTTAACACTAGGTTTGATATTTTCAATATTATTCTACAATGTAGAAAATAGTAAAAATAAACAAAATCTAATACCTGAGCAAGAGTAGTTGTATGAAATAAAAACATGTTTTTAATGTAGCATACAATGTACAGTACACTACCAGTCAAAAGTTAGGACACCTACTCGTTCAAGAGTTTTTCTTCAAAAAGTAATACTTTTTTTTCTCACAAACGTAGGGGTCAAAATTATTGACACCTAAGGCGGACTGTCCATCTGGTATTTTGGGCAAATGTGAGCTTCAAGAAATGTGGGCTTCAAGAAAAGAAATGGCTTGTGTGGGGGCCTTGAAGAAAGAAATGGACCGGTGTGTTAGAAATGCTAGGGACAATTTTTGTTCCCAGTCCGCCCCTGTTGACACCCCTAAAGGTTCTTACAAAGAAAGTAGTCAAAGGTTTAGCATTTTGTCCTATATTCCTAGCACTTAAGGACTACATCAAGCCTGTGACTTTACAAACTTGTTGGATACATTTGCAGTTCATTTTGGTTGTTTCAGATTATTTTGCGTCCAATAGAATTGAATGGTAAATAATGTATTGTAAGTAAGAATAGAATATGTTTCTAAGCACTTCTTCATTAATGTGGATGCTGCCATGATCATAAATAATCCTGAATGAATCGTGAATAATAATAAGTGAGAAAGTTACGGAGGGTCAAAGTTCATACTCCCAAGACATGCTAACCTCTCACCATTACCAACAACAGGGGAGGTTAGCATGTCTTGGGGGTATGATCTTTGACACAATGTATTATTGTCAATCATTTCTGACCCCAGTGTTGGTGTGTCTGTGTAATTTCAGTGGAATCCAATTTGAGTCATTTCAATACCTGCATCTGCACCCCATGTAAGGTCATGGAGTTATGGAATTTGATGAGGAAGTATTGGCTGATTGTTTAAAGTATCTTTGTAAAAAGAGAGGGAGAAAAATATTTCAAATGTGTAATAAGGCAGCTGATGGAAAGGGATCAAAGAGGGATGGGAAAGTCCTACAGCCCTATCTAACCTCTCTGTGCCTGCAATTTGTGTGGTCTTCTCCTAAACCTGGCTTGTACTACCCTCCACTGGTAGAGATAGAAATGACAACTGACAAGTGCAGCACTCGCGTTGCAGAGTAGCACAGTTTTCCTTAGTGATTTGGTCATAAATCATGACATTCAATAATAATCATCACTATCAGTAACACTTTCTCCACAAATACTATATTAAAACTATTTAAAACATGTTTTTTTATATTCCACTTCCAATAATGTATCACTTGTGATCTCTATGTTGAATGGAACCCATCCCTCACCTGATTCAGTTTTATGTTGTCTTCAGTGCCCCCATCTGGACAAAATGTTGCTTGCACAATATAATGAGAAAAATCTTATATAGCAACCTATCACGTTATATTAATGACTTAATATTTAGTACATACTGCTAATTGGAAATGGCATGTGTAATTTATAATATACATTAAAAAAAAAACACACTCCATCACTAATTTGACCAAACATCCCCATTGAAAGGTGCTTTTTGTTCTGCCCTGCAACGTAGCACTCTAACCAAGGCAGTCTACACTGCTAGCTCTTCTTGACCTTGAGTTCCCCTTGACCTTGAGCTCCCCTTGACCTTGGGGTCTTACCATTATTATGCCTACCAATTTCACTTGAATGTATAATCAAAGCATTGTTTCACTGTGTCAGCATGGGGTACCACAGATGGCCAATGGCCTGGTGATTTAACTCCAGTGAGATAGATTCCCAGGAGGTTCAGGTTTTTGTGCCCTCTAGCAAGGTTCTTGTCCTTAATTGCCCCTGTAAAGATACAGTTGTTCAAATGGATTACAGTCTGTCTTAAATGTGCCATGCATCGTAAAGAGTTGTTGGACTGGGACTGTAATTAATGAGGTTCCCTAGTCTCATCCTGGTTTTATAGTAGCAATATCATTAGGACGGCCATTTTCTACTACAGTCCTATGCAAAGTAGGCTTGCTCAGTGATTCCTCTGTAATTCATATTTTGTATAATAAATATCCAGCACGCAACATAGTCCAGGGGGAGAAATGGAGCATATAAACCATACAGTATGCCGACTGTTTGGATTCTCGTTAGAGACAAAATGCTGCATTTAACATTCTTCCCTGAGGCTGGGGAACAGTGCAACTGGCCCTGTCTGGTAGCATACAGGGAACTGGCTCTGCAGACACATATAGGAGAGTACAGCCAGTATAAACACTAACGCTAATCCGCATACGGAGGAGTAACTGTATCCCACTCTCACCCACAGCGACTCACACCAGTGCAATCTCATGCCATGCACCAATGACAGTGTAATCTCCCCCCACACCATCTGCCATCGGCCAACAGCCCTCCTATTTGGCAACCTGCGCTCTGTGGGGAAGGACCCAGCATGCACTGCACTCCTTCATCCATATTGAGAACTTTTAGTGAAGTCACTGGTGCATGCAGGTTATCATCATCAGAAAGACCTGCAACTTTGCTGTTTTTCACTTTTTTGAACAATACATACAATTTACGGCCTAAAGCAACAGCCTTGATAGCATTCACTAAAGCCACTCCACAGAGGAAACTACACGGTAGCATCACTCACATTATGACTCTCTGAAATCAGCTAGCACATAAAAAGACTGCTCTGCATGTGTGCATTAGGAATGAATTTAGAGCCATAAAATCCTAAGCAAGCAAATATATTTATTTCAAGGTCAAGAATTTATTTTGACAGGGAACACATATTGAGACCTAGGTTTATTTTCCAAATGTGCCCTGTATAATACAATATAAAATACACATAAAACACAATATATATATATGTATATATACAGTACCAGTCGAAAGTTTTGACATGCCGACTCATTCAAGGGTCTTTCTTTATTTTTACTACTTTGTAGAATAATAGTGAAGACATCAGAACGATGAAATGACACATATGGAATCATGTAGTAATCAAAAAAGTGTTAAACAAATCAAAATATATTTGAGGTTTGAGATTTTTCAAGGTAACTACCCTTTCTTTGCCTTGATGACCGCTTTGCACACTCTTGGCATTCTCTCAACCAGCTTCATGAGGTAGTCACCTGGAATGCATTTCAATTAACAGGTGTGCCTTGTTAAAAGTTCATTTGTGGAATTTATTTCCTTCTTAATGCGTTTGAGCCAAGCAGTTGTGTTGTGACAAGGTATGGCTGGTATACAGAAGATAGCACCATATTATGGCAAGGATAGCTCAAATAAGCAAAGAGAAACAACAGTCCATCATTACGTTATGACATGAAGGTCAGCCAATAAAGAACCATCAAGGTCTATGATGAAACCAGCTCTCATGAGGACCGCCACAGGAAAGGAAGACCCAGCGTTACCTCTGCTGCAGAGGACAAGTTCATTAGTTACCAGCCTCAGAAATTGCAGCTCAAATAAATGCTTCAGAGTTCAAGTATCAGACACATCTCAACATCAACTGTTCAGAGGGGACTGTGTGAATCAGGCCTTCATGGTCGAATTGCTGCAAAGAAAACACTACTAAAGGACACCAATAAGACAAAGAGACTAGCTTGGGCCAAGAAACACAAGCAATGGACATTAGACAGGTGGAAATCTGTCCGTTGGTCTGATGAGTCCAAATGTGAGATTTTTTTGGTTCCAATCACAGTGTCTTTGTGAGACGCAGAGTAGGTGAATGGATGATCTCTGCATCTGTGGCTCCCACCGTGAAGCATGGAGGAGACGGTTTGATGGTGTGGGGTTGCTTTGCTGGTGACATTATCAGTGATTTATTTAGAATTCAAGGCACACTTAACCAGCATAGCTACCACAGCATTCTGCACAAAAACACCATTCCATCTGGTTTGCGCTTAGGGGAACTATAATTTGTTTTTCATCAGGACAATGACCCAAAACACACCTCCAGGCTGTGTAAGGGCTATTTGACCAAGAAGGAGAGTGATGGTGCTGCATCAGATGACCTGACCTCCACAATCCTTCGACCTCAACCCAATTGAGATGATTTGGGATGAAGAATTCCAGGTGAAGCTGGTTGAGAGAATGCCAAGAGTGTGCAAAGCTGTCATCAATCCTGAGGGTGGCTTCTTCGAAGAATCTATAATAAAAAATATATTTTGATTTGTTTATCACTTTTTTGGTTACTACATGATTCCATATGTGTTATTTCATAGTTTTGATGTCTTCACTATTATTCTACAATGTAGAAAATAATAAAATATAAAGAAAGACCCTTGAATGAGTCGGTATGTCCAAACTTTTGACTGGTTCTGTATATACAGGAACACGTTTGATTGGAGAATCATCTAATGAGTGAATATGTAGTTCATCTGAAATATTCTTACAAGAGTTTAAAACCAACATGTATTTTTTTCCCCCATACTAAGCACAAATTGTAAATCAGCAAGGAATTCCTGCATAGTGTCACACCCTGACCATAGAGAGCCATTGTTTCTCTATGGTGTAGTAGGTCAGGGCGTGACTAGGGGGTGATCTAGTATATCTATGTCTATGTCTATGTTGTGTTCTAGTTTCTTTTTCTATGTTGGGTTTTTTGTATGATTCCCAATTAGAGACAGCTGGTAATCGTTGTCTCTAATTGGGGATCATATTTAAGTAGTTATTTTTCCCACCTGTGGTTGTGGGATCTTATTTCTGTGTAGTTGCCTATGAGCATGGCTTGAGCGGCACGTATCGTCTATGCTTTGTTGTTTTGTGCATTTCACTTGAATAAATATGTGGAACCCAGATCACGCTGCACGTTGGTCCAAGTATGCTTCCAGTTCGTACGATGAGCGTGACAGAAGATCCCACCACAACAGGACCAAGCAGCGTGCCCAGGAGGAGAAGGTATCCTGGACTTGGGAGGAGATTTTGGATGGGAAGGGATCCTGGACTTGGGAGGAAACCCTGGCCGGACAGGATCGCCTTCAGGGGCGGCAGACGCAAGGAGAGAAGGGAGGACAGCGACGACGCCGGGGTTCGCGGCCACAAGGAAAGCCCAAAAGACAGCCCAAATAAAAAAAAATTGGGGGGGCACACGGTGTGGTCAGCGGAGCCGGGGAGTGAGCCAGAGCCTGTGTGGGAGTCGATAGAGGAAGGTAATGAGATACCGGAGAGAGGTTTTGGCAAGGAGTATGCTGCAGCGCAGGCGCACTGAAGAGCGCCTTCTCAGCCCGACACCATGTGTGCAAGCTCTACGCACCAAGTCTCCAGTGCGCCTCCACAGCCCAGTAGTCCTGTGATAGCTCCCCGCACTCACCGTGCGGTGGTTGTCATCGTTCCGGTACAATTTGTGCCGGCACTACGCACCAGGTCTCCAGTGTGCCTCCACAGCCCAGTACGTCCTGTGCCAGCTCCCCGCACTCACCGTGCGGTGGTTGTCATCTGTTCGGTACCAGTTGTGTGGGCTCCATGCACCAGGTCTCCAGTACGTCTCCCCAGTCCGGTACATCCTGTGCCTGCTCCTCGCACTTGCCCTGGAGTGCGTGTCACCAGTCCGGTGCCACCTGTGCCGGCTCCACGCACCAGGCTTTCGGCGACAGTCCCCAGTCCGGAACCTCTTGCGACGGTCCCCAGTCCGGAACCTCCTGCGACGGTCCCTGGCCCGGAACCTCCTGCGACGGTCCACGGTCCGGAACATCCAGCTCCAGGGCAGGAGCCTCCCTATGCGCCAGTGCCCAGTCCAGGCACGACGTCCAGTCCCGCTCCATGGCGGGAGTCTTCCTCTGTGCTGGTGCCCAGCCCAGGCACAGCGGCCAGTCCCGCTCCATGGCGGGAGCCTTCATCGGCACCAATGGCCAGGGCTGGTGTCCAGTCCCGCTCCATGGCAGGAGCCTTCCTTGACACTGAGGTCCAGGCACAGTGTTCAGCCCGGGTCCATGGTTGGATCCGTGGGATGAGTGGTGACGGCTTTGGTGACGGCATCAGAGCCGTCACCAAAGCTGGTGGATCCGCGAGCTGAGCGGGTTCTTCGTCCCGCAACAGAGCAGGGCTATCGATGCTGGCGGATCCGCGAGCAGAGTGGATACTTCGCCCCGCACCGGAGCCGCCACCGACACTAATCACCCCCCCTACCCCCAGGTTTTGCGTCCGGAGTCCACACCTTTGGGGGGGTACTGTCACGCCCTGACCATAGAGCGCCATTGTTTCTCTATGGTGTAGTAGGTCAGGGCATGACTAGGGGGTGATCTAGTATATCTATGTCGTGTTCTAGTTTCTTTTTCTATGTTGGGTTTTTTGTATGATTCCCAATTAGAGGTAATCGTTGTCTCTAATTGGGGATCATATTTAAGTAGTTATTTTTCCCACCTGTGGTTGTGGGATCTTGTTTCTGTATAGTTGCCTATGAGCACTGCTTGAGCTTTACGTATCGTCTATTCTTTGTTTTGTGCGTTTCACTTTAATAAATATGTGGAACCCAGATCACGCTGCACATTGGTCCGAGTATGCTTCCAGTTCGTACGACGAGCGTGACACATAGCTATAAAACCTCACTTTAGTTTTGACACAGCCAGATCAACAGTCGGGGCAATGGCACACAATAGTATCATCCGCATATAGATGAAGTTGACCATTTTTAACAGATTGACCAATGGTGATTATATAAATAGTGAAGAGAACATGTCCCAAAATCGACCCCTGCCATCACGATGGCCTGAGTTCTGCAATAGTTTGTGTCGGGGGCTAGGCTCAGTCTGTTATATCTGGAGTATTTCTCCTGTCTTATCCGGTGTCCTGTGTGAATTTAAGTATGCTCTCTCTAATTCGCTCTCGCTTTTTCTCTCTTTCTTTCTCTCTCTCAGAGGTCCTGAGCCCTAGGACCATGCCTCAGGACTACCTGGCCTGCTGACTCCTTGCTGTCCCCAGTCCACGTGGTCGTGCTGCTACTCCAGTTTCAACTGTTCTGCCTGTGACTATGGAACCCTGACCTGTTCACCGAACGTGCTACCTGTCCCAGACCTGCTGTTTTCAACTCTCTAGAGACAGCAGGAGCGGTAGAGATATTCTGAATGATTGGCTATGAAAAGCCAACTGACATTTACTCCTGAGGTGCTGATCTGTTGCACCCTCTACAACCACTGTCATTATGATTATTTGACACTGCTGGTCATCTATGAACATTTGAACATCTTGGCCATGTTCTGTTATAATCTCTAGCTGGCACAGCCAGAAGAGGACTGGCCACCCCTCATAGCCTGGTTCCTCTCTAGGTTTCTTCCTAGGTTCTGGCCTTTCTAGGGAGTTTTTCCTAGCCACCATGTTCACCTTGTGACATCAGCTGATTTAAGAAGGGCTTTATAAATACATTCGATTGATTGATTGAGTTCTGTCATTAAGATAATCATGAAACGAAGAACAGGTGTCAAAGCTCAGGCCTATCGAGGACAACATATTCAATAAAATATTATGATCAACAGTATCAAAAGCTTTTGACAGGTCCACAAACAACTCAGCACATGTCATTTTCGTGTCTAAAGCAATGACAAGATCATTAACAACTAAAGAGGTTGTTGTAATACTGCTATGCCCAGGCCTAAACCCTGATTGGTTTACATTCAAAATACATTTCTCAGAAAAAAAGAGAACTTGTACATTTAGCAAGGATACGAGAATTTTAGCTAGACAAAAAGCCTTGAAATTGGGCCATAATTATTAAGAAAGTTGACACTTGACAAGTTACTCTTTGTATTGACACGAGGATTTGATTTTTGTGTTCTCACATCTCTAAAACAAACAACTGGGCAATGTTCACTAATGCATTGGGCAAAGACACCAGTAGAAACACATTTCTCTGGAGTATTCGTTAAAATAAGATCAATCAGAGCTGACTTTGAAGGATCTCTAGGGTTGGGCCATGTAGGCTTAGTCACCGACTGGGTTAGGTTTAGATCATTACACATGTTTTTTATATTGTCAGAAGCTTACATTTCCCAATCATAATTTAGGTCACCCAGGATAACAACTTCTGATTTAGTAAAAGAAGTCAACAAACTAGTTAACTCCTTGAGTACACAAAGGTTAGCAAAGGGAGGACGGTCGACTACTATAACAGTTATGAATACCTTTTTCCCTGGACAAAGGCTTAACGATAGTTGCTAAAAACAATTGGCAAGGGAAATGGATTTCAGTAGAGACAGGAAAATATTTGTATAAAAATGGCCACTCTGTCATGCCCTGACCTTAGAGTTCCTTTTTATGTCTCTATTTTGGTTTGGTCAGGGCGTGAATTGGGGTGGGCATTCTATGTTCTATTTTCTATGTTTTGTGTTTCTTTGTTTTGGCCTGGTATGGCTCTCAATCAGGGACAGCTGTACTTCGTTGTTGCTGATTGGGAGCCATACCTAGGTAGCCCTTTTTCCCACCTGTCCTTGTGGGTAGTTAACTTTGTTTGTGGCACTTTGCCCTGTAAGCTTCACGATCGTTTTGTATTGTTTATTGGTTTTGCTGGTGACATTCAATAAAGAGGAAAATGTACGCTCACCATGCTGCACCTTGGCCTACTTCATCCGACGTTCATGACACCCTCCACCACCTCTACCCTGTCTGTCAGCTCTGAACATATGATAACCCTCAATATTAATATCAGAGTCCAGAATGTCCCCCGACATCCAGGTTTCAGTCAGTACCAGAATGTTTGGATTCGCCTGCATAGCCTAGATCTTTATGTAATCCAGATAAGGAAGTAAGCTCCTAATGTTCCGATACATTAACCCAAGTCCTTTACGATTTTTTAAGTCACATGGAAGCTCCAACTCAAACAAGCTATGCTCAATAGGTGGTTACAGGCCCTGTCTGATGGTTGATATTTATATAATTGGTATGGCTATCAGATTGCATAGAACTGCAACATTTTGTCTATCCCTTTTAAAAATAGAGGAAGGAGAAGAAATTTGAATTATTTTTCCAAGGTTAAAACTATAGGTTCTGAGGCCGCAGCCAAAGTCAATATGAGGAACTCTCAGAGTAACCAATGATGGAATATTAAACTGACTTACATGGCTTTGGTTGCTATCGTGCAACAGACTAAGCCCTCTACGGGATTTGAAAACCGAGGGGGTATTCAAGTTTATGGAACTGAAATTTGAACTAAAAGCACTGGGTGAGCAGACCACAGTGGGCTCTTCATTTGAGCTAACAATAGCAGAACTAAGAGTGGAGTTCAAACAAATGGGTAGAAGATTACAACTGCCAACACCCCTGGAAGTATAGACAACAGTACAACGATAACGCTTAGAGAGGATGGGAGGTATTACCTGAGCGGTGCTTGGTCTGTCTGAGTCAATATCTTAACGCGGTCTTTAAATGTGAAGAGAGGGTCCAGGCTCCTTGATGATTTGGGTGGAGTCCATCATCCCTGTAGAGCATATTTAGTTGTTTTTCAAAAACAACATACAGTACATACAGTACATAGAGAGTCATGTGAATGAGGGCCGTAATTATACCATGTTGCACCTCAGTACCATTGTTGCAGCCTTTTCAAAGACATCAATGCACAACATACAACAGTCACCAGGACCTTGATGTGCTGACAAAACATGACCAGTGTCTCAGACGCCCACAAACACATCTTTCAAGGCAACATCTGAGCGCTTGCCGTGGCGTCCCACTTTAGCCCAGCTAACAGGGCCAAACAGGATTATAGAGACCGTCAGGACGACTTGCCAGGGCTCCGGTCTTTAAAAAGGCACAAGCGATCCGGAAAAAAGCTTGTTTTTATTCATCTGCCCAGTCAGTCAGTGAGAGGTGGGAGGGAGGCTGACAGGCCCAGAGGGAGCAGGGGCTGTGAGTAGGGAGCGAGGGGGAGCTAGGGAGGGCCTGGCTGGGGACTGCAGGCTGCGGACAGTCCTCCACCTCATTAGAGGGGCAGTCAAAGGCTTTGCAGTGCATTCTGGTGGAATGTGTCTACACTGAAGCACTTGAAGGCCTGTAAAGCCTGCTGGTGCATTGCGGCCATATCAGCCTAGGAGGAGACCCAGAGCCTATTTGTACCAGTGCACTGTTTTGACATTAATTATCTCTCCACAGCCTCAGTCCAACATCCTATAGTAAATGTCTACACTAACTTCTTTATTTATTGTTTTTTGTACTTTTCCATCCTAGTTTTTGGTGTGTTATCTGAGATGAAGCACTTGTTTGTTGAAACTTTTGACTATTATAAACAGATTTCACTCCTCCTCCTGTGCTTTTACAATATGTCTCCTCTTCACCTGTCAAAAAGTGACACATCGTTATTCAAGGGAGGTGAGCTGAGAGCTTACAGTATGTGTCCTGTAATGAGCTTGATGGTGTTAGTGTTGGTTGGGAAAGGCAGTGTAGACAACACATGGAGCTGGGTCCCAATGATTATGAATACAGTCTGAACATAACAGATAACAACAGCTAACACTGTCAGGCTTCTCTGCCACTCCAGAGCTGGGCAGGAGAGGGGGTGCGCTGGTGACACCCCTGAGCAAAGTAAAAATGAGAGCAAATTGTAACAGAGCAATAACATTTCTGGCTCATGAGTCATGGCCAGGAGGAAATTGGGAAAGTGGGAGCTTGCTGTGTACTTGTTGTTTATTGGAGGCCTCAATAAAATAGGCCAACTGTGAGCCAACCTCTCTACAAATATGCGCTGTCCAACAGTACCCCACAACCTTAGTGTTCGGTGCTTCAAAACAAATGAATACACCTCCACATGAGAAAACACACATCACCACTGAATAACCTGTCGCCAGATTAAACGGACTGTTAAACGAAGAGAGTACTGGACAGGCGTACATTTTTTCTAGTAAGCAATGGTGTTGTGATGCCCCCAGATTGCGAGTGTGAATACAACAGCGCTTCACTGGTTCCCTGTGGAGAAACATTCGACTATTTACAGCTCTCCTCTGTCCCAAGAAGCACCCTGATGAAAGTGCCGCGTCTCTCTCCAATGGGATCCAGGTGCAATGTGAGTGTAACGCAAAAGGCAATTATCAGCCGCTAGCGTGGAGAGGGGTTGTAGTAGCTTCTGTACACAGCTCTTCTCTGCCCTTCTCTATCCTCCGCCTGCACATCACAACAAATTCACATCTGTCAGGTCCCCATCTTTTCATCTCTGGAGGACTCTTGATCTCACAATACAGATGCCCCATTCTGAATCACAGCTATACATTTAAATTGAATTTATCCCCAGAAATGTGTATGCTTTTTTATTCAATAAGGTGTGCATTCACTACTACTGTGTTATGCCAATACCTGGCATCCACTGTCCAACAGTAAAAAATACCTGATACACCAGAAATATAGAATATACCTCCATGTTCTTTGAAAACAATCAAATTAAAGACTCGAAGGGTGCTCTCATACATGTGGTTATTGCTTGTATTAGTAGGACATGCTAATGTTGATGATGATGGCTCTTTTTTCACGGTGACTTGCTGAAAATGGGATGTATTCTTTTAGGTATGACATGCTAGTGCATGTTTTTCTTGGAAGAGGCACAAGAGGCACTTACTGTATCACACGTGTTTGTGGTGCAATGGGCAGGGTTTGTCTGCTCATCCTAGATGGATGATTATTCTAGATTTCACAGCCCTTCCTAGTCCAGGAGTTCCAAGCTCCCTGTTCCCGATTCGTCAGCTCTAGAAACACAAACAGAATAGACAAGTGGGGGATCCTGGAGATACAGCGCTTCCCATTGATGCTTGAAGTATTTGAAGCCTTTTCAGGTCCAGTTGTCAAAGTCAAGGTGTTGAGGGTAAAACTGCACCTACAGGACTCCACTGTACTGTAGCACAGTAGAAAGAAAAAAAATAGAGGTCTGCTATCTGAAAAAAGCACTGAAAATGTGAATTCCACTCAATCAGATGCCTCACATAGGCCTACAACTACACTCATTCTCCATTTATTTTGTTCTGTAAAAAGCTCCATTGTTGCTATTATTAAAGACTCACAAGAATGCTCTTGTTCAAAACAGCACAAACATTTTCATACCCATTATTCCACATTATAAAATACTACCATTTACTATGGAATACTATAGTACTTACTATAGAATTATATAGTAAACTAGTATACTGTAGAATATTATACTACACACTGTAGTATCCCTCGGTCATGTGTAGTACTTAATATAGAATGTTGTAGAATACTATAGTAAATACTACAGTAATGTCCACAAAAACACTACAGACCACAAAAACATAAACCTTTTTTGACTTTAGTAAATACCACAGTATGTAATTTGCATACACCCTATCCATTCCCCTCCCCCATATCGTAATTTCTGCCACCCATAAGTGTGAAACATAGATGCCGAGTATAGACCATACATTGTGTTTCCTAGAGGTTACAGAAAAGAGTGGAAGCTCTGAACTATTTGTTCAGACCACAATCCTACCTACCTACAGGTTATGGGAAATGTACATTTACATTTACATTTTAGTCATTTAGCAGACGCTCTTATCCAGAGCGACTTACAGTAGTGAATGCATACATTTCTTACATTTTTTTTTCTGTGCTGGCCCCCCGTGGGAATCGAACCCACAACCCTGGCGTTGCAAACACACACTTTAAGTATTTCTTCAGTAGGTTTCCTCAAGGAGAATGCCTCCACTTCCATGTCAAAGATAATAAAACAAAAATACTATAGTAAATACTACAGTAATGTCCACAAAAACACTACAGTAAATACTACAGTATACTACAGTCCTCAAAACCACTACAGTGAATACTACAGTACTGTCCACAAAACACTATAGTAAATACTACAGAATACTACAATCCACAAAAACACTAATTCATTACTTTAGTATATACCACAGTTCTTTTACTTCAGTATTTATACTATAGTTAACTGCAAATACTGGAGTATACTACAGTACATGCTACAGTAAAGTGCAAAAACACTACAGTGAATACTATAGAATTTATCCCATAGTATAGGCTGCTATAGTATTTTTTAATGTGGGTTAGTTCACAATTGACTACCTTCACACTGTGTGTTTATTACTTATCATAGTAGAAAGTGAACAACTGTGGTCTTTCAGAACAGATTTCAGCAGACTGCTTGTATGTCTGTTCAGCAAGTGATCTTCATGTGTAAACATATCAAAGTGTCAAGCCCTTTGTCCTTGAGCTGTGCTCCCTGGAACTAATTTGCAGCCGACTAGCAGCGAGCCATGTGGGCAGAAAGCACACTAATTAAGCTGACATTCTGCATTCTGTTCACTTGTCTTTCAAAAGCAGTCTATTATATGGAATGACAACAGCTGAAAAGCCCGATGAGGATAAATTGCAGATTGAAATCCCAGTGATCCCAGTGAGAATAAAGGTAATAATTACGGGCCAGGAGATTGTGATTAATTGTGGCAGTCGATTCCCCTTGCATGTTATAAAATACTAGGCAGACCAGGCAGGATGGAGCATAAAGAAACCCTCTTGCTTTCTAATACACTTTGCACCATGTTCTTTATTACATGTAGTATTACATCTGACTACATGAGCTTATATTTAAATACAATTTATTGTATCGTATTTCCACAAAGGTGGGTTAGAGTGATGGAAACAGTCGTTTTATGTCACATCTTGTATATGTGACTTGACAATCACATTTCATGATTATACCAATCACTGTATGGGGTGTATACAATACTCAATACCCACATAGTGAGGCAGACTACTACCATGCTACCATATTTTGTAAAATACAGTAGAGGACAGAGAGGGAAGAGACAAACTGATACCAATCTTCAATCTCGCTGATTAAGATCTTTCTTGGCTAAAGGGTTTGGCTGGCCCACTCACAAGCTTTAAATATCAGGAAATCAATGAGATGTTGAAATAATGAAGTAAAGGGGCATGGAATATGCAACACTAAGGAATAGGAAGTACTGTAGCAATGTCATTTTGAAAATATGATATGGATTGAGTGATGAAGCCTGACAAATTTGAGATCAAACCAGAAATCATTTTAAAGTAAATCAATCCAGGTCCTTAAGGTAAGCTCAATCTTCGCATGTGATTTTATACTTAAACATAACTCAGTTTGGGGTATAATCATATTTCTCGGTTGTTCATATTTAGACTTGAAATGGGATAAACAAGGCGTACAGTACCTTTGGTTTGCTGCCTCAGTAATAAGTTCAAAGTAGATGTCACACATTGAATCAAATACCTCTCTCTGTATATGAACTACTGTACTTGGAGTGACTTGTTCTTTTTAAGGTCAGGAAAGGTCAATGATGATCTGGTGCAGTGTTCGGCACAGAGTGCTATGTCTTTTAATCCCTATGTGCCCAATGGTCGGTTGGTGAGGGCCACAGCACAGGGGAAGAAACTGTTCAGGTGTTGGGTGGTTTTGGTCATGATTGACCAGAACCGTTAGCCAGAGGGGAGTTTTTGGAAGGTGGGGTGTCCAGGGTGGACGGGGTCGGAGATGATCTTTCCTACACTCTTCCTTGTCCTGGAGTCGTGCAAGTCCTCGATGGAGGGCAAGTGAGAGCCGATGATCCTCTCTGCAGACCGGATAAAGCACTGCAGTTTTCCCTTGGAGCGGGCAGTTGCAGACCCAAATCAGATCGTGGTGGAAGAGGTGAGGATGGACTCAATGATGGCAGCGTAAAATTGGATCAGAATTGTCTCGGAGAGTTTGATTTTCTGCAGCTGGCGTATGTACTACATCCTCTGGTAAGCCTTCTTGGTGACTGCTGTTATGTTGTCGTCCCAATTGATGTTATTGGAGCTGATGGTCCCGAGGAATTTGAATGATTCAGCTGTGCTAGCACAGCTGAGCCATTGATTTCGAGAGGGAGAGTCTATTACCATCTTCATGGTTTTGACTGTGTTGAGTTCCAGGTTGTTGCGACTGCATCAAGCCACCAGTCGGTCAACCTCTCCTCGGTACAAGGACTCATCGCTGTCGGAGACCAGGGTTGTGTCATCAGCAGTTGTTTGAGCGGTTTGATGGATGCGTCGTTGGAGGTGCAGTCATTTGTGTAGAGTGAGAAGAGTAAAGTCAAAGTAATGTTTGATTGTGTTTGATTGTATTTGATTGTATTGTGCTGCCTGTGTTGTAGATAGACCTCATGCAAGTTCTGAGATACAGTAAATTAAATATATCTTGCTTTTCAAAAGGGTGAGGAAGTGGCTATTTTCCTATTCATCTATTTCCCCTGTTTCCTGTTAGAGATTAAACATTATATTTCTGAAAGCTGTTTAGTATCCTACCATCTTACTATAACTCAGCTCGCCTGCACCCCAGAAGAACAACAAGTTTTGATAATTTTGGTGAAACCCTCATAAATTTATGAGGATGAGAGATGGACAGGCTGATATGAAAAATTGCTAACCATTGCTAGCCATGGACATTTCTCAGGAGCATTGCGGTCAATCAAAAGCCAATTGAAAGTGGGGAAGACCATTACCTTTCTTTGCATAACAGCCAGTAATATGCTGTAAGCCAATCACTGTGATGCCTTGGTCGCAGTGTAAAGCAGTAACTGATTAAATGCATGCCAAAAGCATCCATGATGGAACCTTAGGTGAGATATTTGATCATTTCCACAGACCACCCAGAGGAGGACTGATCTGATGGGGGTACACAAAGACGACACAGCAGAGGCTTTTGAATAATGAATGCATTGAAGTTGTGAATGGTCCCCTCGGTCAGTCTGAAATAGTACAGAAGTTGAGAGAAGCGCCTAGGCAGCACAGGCAGCAGCACCCGGCTGGTATTCTCCATGATGAATTGGTGGGTTATTTTCAGCCCGGCTCCCAGCAGAGCCCACTGGCAGAGCTCCAGAGAGGGGTCAGGTTAGAACTTCGGACGGGCCCAGGGAGGAAGAATCAGCCGGACTGGGACTAGGTACAGTGGGCACCCGCCAGTCCTGTGAAGTGGATCCTGCAGGACAGCAGATGGAGGACCGCAGTTATAGAGACACCCTCCCGGGGCTCACTCAATCGCTCCAGTGGAGTCAGCCGGCTGGGCTTTGAATCACTCTCATCTGGCTCCCCATCTCTACGGGTCTCGGAAGTGAAATCAAAACTTGGTCTTCCAGATGGAGGGACATACAATCTACAATATGTCCTGCTGCACTCCATGCAACAGATTTATGACAGCCATAAAATGAAACAGCAAAAATGTAAGGGGCTTGTAAATAGTCAGACTTGATAGTTCTTTGGAGAAATGAAGTTAAACATTTTTGCCTTATATATTTCTTATGCTCACATGTCCTAAATTGTATTCACTGCAAAGTAATAAATAGTGATGGTGGCATTCCACTAATCTGTATCCTAAAAACTATTATGACCAGTTACTTTAGGATTGAATTGATAACATGTGCCACATATAATTAGCAAGGTTGGTAAAGGGTTTTTATAAACAATTATAATCAATGTTGGACAATGGATGAAGATACTCTAAACTTCCATCTAAAATCCATCTGATAGTCACTGAATTATAGCACATTAAATATAGCACATTAAATATTTTACTGGCACGGACAAATAATTGATGGAGTTCAGGTATTTTGGTGGGAATTCAGGTATTTAATTTGTCACATTTCGCATTAGTTCTTGGAATGCACTTATATATATTTTTTTTCTAATAGTATCAGGTATTTTTGGTTCAAATGAAGAAAATAATATGCGAGTAATGTGCATAATTACACTGGGTGTATTTGCATATATTAACATAAAGGGATGGCATAGGCCTGCACCCACCAAAAACTGTCTAGGCCAATGACTGTGGTCTAGGCCTACCTGCACTCACCCGCGCTGTCTAGACTGCCTCATTAATTACTGTTGTGGTCATGTTCTGTTGCATAACTCAACAAGTGTGCCAATAGCATGATATCCTCGGATTAAAAATCAACAAGCTTGGCTCTAGACTACACATATCTATACATACTGTACATTGTTTGTGAGATCAGACATAATATCACTATAATCCGAGTGTTCATTTTCGGAAGTTGCTTTGATTTCAGAGCATCCAATTTGTAAACATTTCAACTGTACTAAATTATTTAAAAAAATATTTCACAAAACAATGAACACCCATCAAAATAAAGTTATATTTCTTCTCTTTCTTGTGATGTGAGTGTCGAGACGATGCGTTCAATTCCTGACAAAGCTTTAGCGTTCCTGTAGATGCAACAGAAAAACTGTGCATTACACTGAGCCCATTTCAGCCATAGCTGAGGGGTGTTTGACAGGTCATTACAACCATTTCAGCGGTCGTATCGTTAACGGGGAAAAACGACAGGCACAGGCAAGAGTATGAAAGAGTCGCAGGAGTAAAATGAAAGCAATCAATCCAGCAAGATTTAAGTGACACGTGGATTTTGCACCCCTCAAACACAGGAAATATATGGCTGAAAAAGACAGATCCTCAGGTGGGTGGGGCATGCGTGTTGTTAACATAATATAGGTCAACATACAATACATTTAATGGTGATATCTTCCAAGCAAAAAAAATTAATTGCAACAAAGTGTAACAGCAATAATTAATTGTTTCTGCCTGAAAATGCTGCTTCACTCTCAAAGAATGTGAGAACAGTGACACTTTACATTATGAATTCCAGTGAGCCCTCTCGCTGCCAGTTTTTATCACTAGCTGTTCAAGGGCACCACACACGTATTCCAAACCTAGCCCGATTGGCTGGAGGTCTGTTCAGACATAGTGTGTGTGTGTGTGTGTGTGTGTGTGTGTGTGTGTGTGTGTGTGTGTGTGTGTGTGTGTGTGTGTGTGTGCGTGTGGGAGGTTCTCCTGACAACGGGCCCACTTTCAATGAGGCACACCTGGCCCTCATTCATAATGGAAGGCAGATTTCATATAAATTTGGTGGCAATATCTCTGTCCAGAGTAATGTTTAACAGCTGTAGAAACCCAGTAACGGCTGCATAATGTATAGATACGTCACATTTGTTTGAACCAGAAAATAAGGTCTTCATTGTTGAACCCCTCTCTCTCCGCATCCAGAATTGGCACTGCAACAGAACCAGAGGTAAACAACAACGGAGCAGCCACCCTGACACAATTAGATCATATCTGACACAAAGTTTTATTTGACAGTAGTTGCAGAAGCTGCAGCCAAGACAGCATGTACTGTACGTACTGCAGGCTGCTACTTCCTTCAGTAAGGTTTGTTGAGCAAATATCGAATTCCAAGGCTTCCGTAAATAACAGGAGCAAAACTTGAATGTCATTATTGAAATCGTTGTGCAATGCAGAAGGTTGTTAATCAGTGAATAAGTCTATTCTTCCCAGGGCTGCTTTTCCAGTTATTGTTAGAACACTGTGGCACTTTTGTTTCAAGGAGAGATGGATTTTATGGGAACAGGCTTGATTATTCAGGTTGGATGACGCATGCACATTGTGTAAGTGGATGTACAGTTTAGGCAGTGAACAAAATGTACATCCTTGATGTGGATGTACAGTTTGTTCCGTGCCTAATCAGGCACAGCCCTGGACATTACATTACCTCTGCTATTGTCACGTCCTGACCAGTAAAAGGGGTTATTTGTTATTGTAGTTTGGTCAGGGCGTGGCAGGGGGTGTTTGTTTTGTGTGTTTCAGGGTTTTTGATTTATGTTCTATATTTTCTATTTCTATGTTTATTCTAGTTTTCTATTTCTATGTTGTGTTTTTCAATTACCTCCAATTGGAGGCAGCTGGTTGTCGTTGTCTCTAATTGGAGGCCATATTTAAGTGTGTTCGTTTTTCACTTGTGTTTGTGGGTGGTTGTTCCTAGTATAGTCTGTGCACCTTACTGGACTGTTTTCGTCGGTTGTTTTGTTTAAGTGGTTTTTCCTTCAATAAAAAAAGAAGATGATCAATATGCCCGCTGCATTTTGGTCCACCCCTTACGACGACCGTTACAGCTATTCCATTTTTGTATGGTATGTATATTTTTGGATGTCCATCACCCATTTCGTATGATATATTACAATTTCTATTATATTTTACGAATTTGCAAAACGTATGACATGTTATGAATTCTAGCAAGGTGACTAGGTGTCTAACGTTAGCTAGCTAGCTAGGATGGGGGTTAGGGTTAAGGTTAGGGTTAGGTTAAGGTTAGAGGAAGGGTTACCTAACATGCCAAGTAGTTGCAAAGTAGCTAAAATGTAGTAAGTAGTTGAAAAGCTGCTAATTAGCTAAAATGATAAAGTTGCCAGTGATGAGATTCAAACTCACAACCTTTGGATTGCTAGATGTTAGTGTTATACGCATGACCAACCACCCTCTATTTTTTTTTTGCGTTAAGTAACCATATGCCTTATGTAA
Source organism: Salmo trutta (assembly GCF_901001165.1). Lineage (NCBI taxonomy): Eukaryota > Metazoa > Chordata > Actinopteri > Salmoniformes > Salmonidae > Salmo > Salmo trutta. The sequence continues at coordinate 47,603,950 of NC_042972.1, read as the reverse complement.
CCATACCAAACGTTACAGTTCATATAAGGAAATCAGTCAATTGAAATAAATTCATTAGGCCCTAACTTTGCACTAACTATGAGAGAATTTTTTTTCTGTCAGCTCATGGGACCAACACTTTACATGTTGTGTTTATATTTTTGTTCAGTATTAATGGAGTGTCTCGGATTTACGTACATCATAATACGAAATGCTCTGCGAACAGGTTTTATAGTTAGGCCTGATTCAGCCTGATTGATGATCGCCCTCTCTCAACAGATCAAGAAAAAGGAAACCCTTTGGACAGAAGCTATCACAGAGGGAAAGTGAAAAATAGACTGGGACAGCTTGACAGCATGAGATAAATTCTCTTCGTCCCTTTTACTTCATCAAAATTATCTGTCATCTGGGTCCAATGCAGCCATTTTTATTCAAACATCAAATTATTTCTGAGTAACAATTAAGTACCTTACTGTGATTGTTTTCAATTAAAATGGCCAAAAAGAAACAAAAACAGCTTCTTGGCAAAGAGCAATTTCTCAAGCATGAATTTTGCTATCACTGTCTGGGAGTGGTTTGAGTGGAGAGGGGAAAACAAAAAATGTGATGTTATTGGTAGAGATTTGGAAATCTCTTTCTTGTTGGTCTATTAACTAATATACTGCATGGTGAATTCTGAGACTTTCGCATGGTCCTAAAGCACCCTGGTGCCTCATTTTGTATCACATTCCAATGATAAAACTGGGGGGGAACAAAAATGCAATTTCAGAATGTGGGTGGGGCAAGTCTCCCGTCCCCCCCGTCCCCAGTGAAAGTTGTGCCCCTGCCTCCTGTAATAGTCTGTTGTATAGCAATACTCAGCATGATAAGATGAAATGTGTGCTCTGTAATTTCTTGAGTTGTCCCAGCAATTTAACACAAATATTTAGGTAAACACAAATTATCTCTAAAAAGGAACTTTGGTGATTATAAACTCTTATGTCCCTGACCATCTTAAAATGATGCTCTCTAATGTTATGTTATTTAATGAAATGTGCTACTTAATCATTCTGTAGCCATTAGTTCAATGGCTAGTTGACAAATATAAGTGAAATTATGCAATTGGAAAAATGACAGCCTTTTAGCAACCCTCAGCAGCCACTAACCAATACATATTTCAGTAGGCCCTATAATACAATATACTATTTTTCCATAAATAGTGTAACTAGACACGATCTAGAAAGGCTGTAAACCTAAGGCTTTAATACTTCATCAAATATGTAAGTTGATGCCCTCTTCATCAGGCGGTTTGTTAGTGTTATGTTGTAATGCAGTGAAAGTGACATGATTCAAGACAAAGATTTTATATTAAAAAATATGGCATAATATTGTACATCATCATAATCACTACAGACCAGTGAAAGATCCCTTTAGGAATATTACGGATACATTTTTAATTGTTTGAAAATTAAATATAGAAATTTGCGATACAAATACTGACCAAAACCAGTTACATGAATAGGGTTTTTTTGTATATTTTTGGAACAATTTAGTAAATATTTTACAAATATGATATATTATGCTAAACCAGGCTACATTAGTTGTGTTATCTGCATAACTATAACATATTTTTAATTACCATTAGGCAAATTCCACCTATTATTGAAAGAGTTTTGGCAATGTCAGACCAATCCATTTAAAACCAATGAAGCCTGTTGGCGGGCATATTGGAAAATGTGTACGCTATGGTTAAATCAGCAATAGCTGGGCATCATTGTTTAGACTTTTCCTAGCTTCGTGTACAGTTTAGTACACTCATTATGAAGGCATTCTGAGAAAATGGTTCTGTACCTCTTTGCTGGATGTGATGCATTCCTATGGGATTTCATATAGGGTGCAATGTATGGGGCAGGTTTCACATCACATTTCCTGATGTTAACACAATTTATAGAGCCATATTGTATATCATTTTTATTAATAGACATCAGTAAATGCTTTTAGCATTTTTGTTTACTCTTTAAATGCAATATATTTGAAACGGATACAAAACTCAACAATACAGACAGCATTTTTGACATATTTTTACCACTATTCTGGTTAATTTTTTATTTTATTTTTATTTCACCTTTATTTAACCAGGTAGGCTAGTTGAGAACAAGTTCTCATTTGCAACTGCGACCTGGCCAAGATAAAGCATAGCAATTCGACACATACAACAACACAGAGTTACACATGGAATAAACAAAACATACAGTAGAACAAAAGAAAACAAAAAGTCTATATACAGTGAGTGCAAATGAGGTAAGATAAGGCAATAAATAGGCCATGGTGGCGAAGTAATTACAATATAGCAATTAAACACTGGAATGGTAGATGTGCAGAAGATGAATGTGCAAGTAGAGTTACTGGGGTGCAAAGGAGCAAGATAGATAAATAAATAAATACAGTATGGGGATGAGGTAGGTAGATAGATGGGCTGTTTACAGATGGGCTATGTACAGGTGCAGTGATCTGTGAGCTGCTCTGATAGCTGGTGCTTAAAGCTAGTGAAGGAGATATGAGTCTCCAGCTTCAGAGATTTTTGCAGTTCGTTCCAGTCATTGGCAGCAGAGAACTGGAAGGAGAGGCAGCCGATGGAGGAATTGGACTTGGGGGTGACCAGTGGGATATACCTGCTGGAGCACGTGCTGCTATGGTGACCAGTGAGCTGAGATAAGGCGGGGCTTTACCTTGCAGAGACTTGTAGATAACCTGTAGCCAGTGGGTTTGGCGACGAGTATGAAGCGAGGGCCAACCAACGAGAGCGTACAGGTCGCAATGGTGGGTAGTGTATGGGGCTTTGGGGACAAAACGGATGGCACTGTGATAGACTGCATCCAGTTTGTTGAGTAGAGTGTTGGAGGCTATTTTATAGATGACATCACCGAAGTCGAGGATCGGGAGGATGGTCAGTTTTACAAGGGTGTGTTTGGCAGCATGCGTGAAGGATGCTTTGTTGCAATATAGGAAGCCGATTCTAGATTTAATTTTGGATTGGAGATGCTTAATGTGAGTCTGGAAGGAGTGCATCACTACTCTGGATGGCTCTGACTTAGAATACGTGGACAACTACAAATACCTGGGTGTCTGGTTAGACTGTAAACTCTCCTTCCAGACTCACATTAAGCATCTCCAGGTGCAGGCAGTGATCGATTGAATAGCATGCATTTAGTTTTACTTGCGTTTAAGAGCAGTTGGAGGCCACGGAAGGAGAGTTGTATGGCATTGAAGCTCGTCTGGAGGTTAGTTAACAATGTCCAAAGAGGGGCCAGAAGTATACAGAATGGTGTCGTCTGCATTAGAGGTGGAACAGAGAATCACCAGCAGCAAGAGCAACGTCATTGATGTATACAGAGAAGAGTCGGACAATAATTGAACCCTGTGGCACACCCATAGAGACTGCCAGAGGTCCGGACAACAGGCCCTCTGATTTGCCAGACTGAACTCTATCAGAGAAGTAGTTGGTAAACCAGGCGAGGCAATCATTTGAGAAACAAAGGCTGTCGAGTCTGCCAATAAGAATGTGGTGATTGACAGAGTCGAAAGCCTTGGCCAGGTCGATGAATATGGCTGCACAGTAATGTCTCTTATTGATGGCGGTTATTATGTCGTTTAGGACCTTGAGCGTGGCTGAGGTGCACCCATGACCAACTCTGAAGCCAGATTGCATAGCGGAGAAGGTATGGTGGGATTCGAAATGGTCAGTAATCTGTTTGTAAACTTGGCTTTCGAAGACCTTAGAAAGACAGGGTAGGATAGATATAGGTTTGTAGCAGTTTGGGTCTAGAGTGTCACCCCCTTTGAAGAGGGGGATGACCGCGGCAGCTTTCCAATCTTTGGGAATCTCAGACGATACGAGAGGTTGAACAGGCTAGTAATAGGGGTTGCAACAATTTCAGCAGATAATTTTAGAGAGGGTCCAGATTGTCTAGCCCGGCTGATTTGTATGGGTCCAGATTTGCAGCTCTTTCAGAACATCAGCTATCTGGACTTGGGTGAAGGAGAAATGGTGGGGGCATTGACGGGTTGCTGTGGAGGGTGCTGGGCAGTTGACCGGGGTAGGGGTAGCCAGGTGGAAAACATGGCCAGCCGTAGAGAAATGCTTATTGAAATTCTCAATTATAGTGGATTTATCAGTGGTAACAGTGTTTCCTAGTCTCAGAGCAGTGGGAAGCTGGGAGGAGGTGCTCTTATTCTCCATGGACTACAGTGTCCCAGAACTTTTGAGTTAGTACTACAGGATGCAAATTTCTGTTTGAAAAAGCTAGCCTTAGCTTTTCTAAGTGCCTGTGTATATTTGTTCCTAACTTCCCTGAAAAGCTGCATATCACGGGGGCTATTCGATGCTAATGCAGAACGCCACAGGATGTTTTTGTGCTGGTCAAGGGCAGACAGGTCTGGAGTTAACCAAGGGCTATACCTATTCCTAGTTCTACATTTTTTGTGGGGCATGCTTATTTAAGATGGTGAGGAAGGCACTTTTAAAGAATAGCCAGGCATCATCTACTGCGGGATGAGGTCAATGTCATTCCAGGATACCCCGGCCAGGTCGATTAGAAAGGCCTGCTCGCAGAAGTGTTTTAGGGAGCGTTTGACAGTGAGTAGGGTTGGTCGTTTGGTCGCAGACCCATTATGGATGTAGGCAATGAGGCAGTGATCGCTGAGATCTTGATTGAAAACAGTAGAGGTGTATTTGGAGGGCGAGTTAGTTAGGATGACATTTATGAGGGTGCCCGTGTTTACAGATTTGGGGTTGTACCTGGTAGGTTCATTGATCATTTGTGTGAGATTGAGGGTGTAACAAGCGTCGTAAGGAGTAGACCAAGGTGCAGCGGGAACGTGTATACTCATCTTTATTTTTATTAAAAGAAGGAAAAAACAAAACACATATACAAAACAACAAACGACACTAAACAGTCCTGTCAGGTGCACAGACACAAAACAGGAGACACTTACCCACAAATCCCATAGAAAAAACACCCCTCTTAAATAAGAACTTAAATTAGAAGCAACGAGGAGCAGCTGCTTCCAATTGAAGGTCAACCCCATTAACTAAACAGAAATAGAAAGACTAGAACTAACAGCCCAACAAACCCCGAACCACATAAAACAAACACCCGCTGCCACGTCCTGACCAAACTGCAATAACAAATAACCCCTTATACTGGTCAGGACGTGACAGAGGGCATCAAGCTTAGATTGTAGGATGGCCGGGGTGTTAAGCATGTCCCAGTTTAGGTCACCTAGTAGCACGTGCTCAGAAGATCGATGGGGGGCAATCAATTCACATATGGTATCGAGGGCACAGCTGGGGGCAGAGGGAGGTCTATAGCAAGCGGCAACAGTGAAAGACTTGTTTCTGGAAAGGTGAATTTTTAGAAGTAGAAGTTCGAATTGTTTGAGTACAGACTTGGATAGCCTGCAGAGTTCTGTATTACTATCTTTGCAGTAGATTGCAACACCGCCCCCTTTGGCAGTTCTATCTTGTTGGAAAATGTTATAGTTAGCGATGGAGATTTCAGGGTTTTTGGTGGTTTTCCTAAACCAGGATTCAGACACGGCTAAGACATCTGGGTTGGCAGAGTGTGCTAAAGCAGTGAGTAAAACAAACTTAGGGAGTAGGCTTCTAATGTTAACATGCATGAAACCAAGGCTTTTATGGTTACAGAAGTCAACAAATGAGAGCACCGTGGGAGTGGAGCTAGGCACCGCAGGACCTGGATTAACCTCCACATCACCAGAGGAGAAGTAGGATAAGGGTACGGCTAAAGGCTATACGAACTGGCCGACTAGCACGTTCGGAACAGAGTAAAAGGAGCAGGTTTCTGGGGCACGATAGCATAGATTCAAGGCATAGACAAAGGTATTAGTAAGGTTCCATGTAGCTCTAGGTAGCTAGTAGGCCGCGATTAGCAGAATGGGCCTTCAGCGGACGTCGCGCCTGAGGGGCCTGTTGGAATCCTCAGGCAGATTATGTCGGTATTCCAGTCGTAGCTGATCGGCGGGGTTCCGTGCCCCGTACCGGCAGTAGAAGGGGTCCGGATATTGTAGCCCAGGAGTGGGCTTCGGTGGTAGTACAGGAGCCCTGGCCGGGCTAGCTTCAGGCTAATTGGTGCTTGCTCCGGGATGGAAACGCTAGCCAGGTGTAGTCACCCGGGATTGGAGTTAGTTAGTTGCGAAGATCCAGATGAAAATGTTCAGAGTTTGTGGTAGGAATCCGGGGATATGGGGATTTAGGTCCGTTATGCTCTGGTTTGAGTCACGTTGTTCGAACTGGCAAGAGCTTTCCCAGCTAAAGGTTAGCTGATGACCGCTAGAAATGGTTTGCTGACTGATAGCGGGTAGGTAGTTAGCTGGCTAGCTTCAGTTGAGGGATTCCAGATCCGAAGTAAATAGAAATACTTTACAGAAAAAAACAGATCCACGCCACATTGGGTGAGGCGGGTTGCAGGAGAGTATTTAGAAGTTGAGGTTTAGGAAAATATTTAAAGATATGCGAAGAAAAAGATGTAAAAAGATATATACAAGGGACACGACAGGTCAAAGACCAAGACGTCTGACTGCTACTGTGGATCGGTTCTCGAATTCCTGTCGTCTCATCCCGTTGCCCGGTCTCCCTACGGCTCTGCAGACTGCGGAGGCACTGTCTACCCATGTCTTCCGGCACTACGGGGTGCCCGAGGACATCGTTTCTGATCGGGGTCCCCAGTTCACGTCCAGAGTTTGGAGGGCGTTCATGGAACGTTTGGGGGTCTCGGTCAGCCTGACCTCGGGTTTCCACCCCGAGAGTAATGGGCAGGTGGAGAGGGTGAACCAAGAGGTGGGTAGGTTTCTAAGGACGTATTGCCAGGACCGACCCAGAGAATGGGCGAGATACGTGCCATGGGAAGAAATAGCCCAAAATTCTCTACGGCACTCATCAACCAGCATGTCACCGTTCCAGTGCGTGTTGGGCTACCAGCCGGTCCTGGCTCCATGGCACCAGAGCCAGACCGAGGCTCCTGCGGTGGAGGATTGGGTGCAGCGCTCGAAGGACACCTGGAGAGCCATCCAAGACGCACTCACAAAGGCGAGTGGACGGCAGAAGAAGAGCGCTGACCAGCACCGCAGTGAGACCCCTGTGTTTGCACTAGGGGATCGAGTCTGGCTCTCGGCTAGAAACCTGCCCCTCCGCTTGCCCTGCCGGAAGCTGGGCCCGCAGTGTGTAGGGCCGTTTAAAGTCCTGAGGAGGATAAACGAGGTGTGTTACCGGTTACAACTTCCATCTTACTACCGTATTAACCCCTCGTTTCATGTGTCTCTCCTCAGGCCGGTGGTGGCTGGTCCCATGCAGGAAGGTGAGGTGCCGGAGGTTCCTCCCCCCCCGCTGGACATTGGGGGGTCCCCGGCGTATAGGGTACGTGCCATTCTGGACTCCAGACTTCGGGGGGGGGGGGGGGGGGCCTACAGTACCTCGTCGACTGGGAGGGGTACGGAGCGGAGGAGAGGTGCTGGGTACCCAGGAGGGACATTTTGGACCCCCCACTACTGAGGGAGTTCCACCGCCTTCATGGGATCGCCCTGCGCCTCGTCCTCCGGGTCGCCCTCGAGGTCGGTGGCGGCGCGCTGCGGGAGCCGCGCGTCAGGAGGGGGGTACTGTCACAAATCCCACCGAAGGTGGCTCCCCTGCCTGCTCGGGCGGCGCTCGGCGGTCGTCGTCACCGACCTACTAGCCGCCGCTGATCCCTTTTTCCTTTTCGTTTGGTATGTCTTATTGTTTGCACCTGTTCCTCATTTGGTCTTTTGATTTTGGTTATTTAAGCCTGGTTAGCCCGCCCAGTGTTGTGCGGGATTATTTTAGCGTCAGGTTGTACTTTTGTCGTTGGATGTGCTGGCGATTAATTACTTAATATTATATGCATGCTGTGCACCTGTTTTGGGCACTTGGCATTTTTCCCACGCCGTTTGTGTTGGCGTTGATCGTGTTGTTTTTTTGTTCAAATAAATACGAAGTTCCGTACCTCTGCTCTCTGCGCCTGACTCCTACCACCACTCCTAGCAACCTTGTGACAGCTACGCCATCTTGGATTAACATCTTGGTAACATCTTGCTAAATACATATAACTGACATACTTGGGCCATAATGTTGTGTTGTCCATAATGTTGTGTAAACACACATTTAAAGCCATTATTTGTCTTATTACATGAATCATTTATTCAGTTATGGCCATGCAAAATCAATGCAGTTCCTCCCAATGAAATGAATGGCAGCCTTCTTAAAAATAGGCTGCTGGAACTGATTACAGACAAAATCTATGATGACTCTATGTAGCTAAATCTATGGTACCATGTGATAATAGAGTACATCCCAATACTGTCTATTCTTTCTTGATGTTCCCCAAAATGCATACATGTAGGACCTTTGACCCCCTAAGGTGGGCTCATAGAGATATCATTACCAATCCAATTGTTTCATACCTTAATTTGTAATGTTTTATGAAGTTAATAATATATAAATTGCCTTAGTATGAGAAGATTGTTCTCTGACAATACAACAATACATTTCACACCCTCAATCCTGTTGGCCTAACTATCCGCATAGGGGTTATAACATACTGTATAATGCAGTGATAACCACTTATCGGAGGTAACTAAATGTGGTTATCGTACCAAAACAACCCACAGACATGGACCTTAATGAAAATCGTCATTAGACTTTGCCACCCCAAATTGGACAAATCTGTTAAAACTGGCGCTCTTGCCCATGGATTAATTGTGCTGTGAGGTTAAGAGACATCAAAGCCAGCACATATTTTGTTATGTCTTACCATGTTGAATGGAGCTAACTAAGCAGCTTGAAGCAGTAAATCAATGATCCTTTAACTGTTAATCAATGAAATCTCATACCTCCACTCATGTCCACTAGCCTCATTGACATTAAACAATTAACACACAGCCTACAGAATGAGAGTTTATTCATGTCCTGTGATGATTACTGTTGACATAAAGAACATGGCAGAGCATAGGAAAGTCCAACTTCAAATTCCGGTGTCAAATACATTATATCATGGCAATACTGTAAATGTTGAGTTTGATTCAGTGTTATAGTCAACTCTTCACCAAGCTAAAATTTTATTTATGTACTCTATGCATGAACTATGCACTTGACTATGCATGTGTAAAAGTGTTGTTTTGAAGTCATTGTACATCTCAGGGGTATAAACACCAGGATAGTGCTGGGTTAGTCTATTTGAGCTTGCAGAGCTCGTTACTGTCGTCACAAATGACTGAGCCTAGTAATTACTATTGTATTCTCATACCTGCTGTTAAATATATTGTTTTTGAGCAACATGGGAAGCCTCAGACTTTTGCTTTTGATTTGCAGTAATCAATTGGTTATACTCCCACATCTATCACAAACTAGGTCCCATTGTGAGTCCATTAAGGAAACGTGACTAGAGATACAAACAGGTTTCCATCTTTGTTACTCTCTATTCCCTTGAGGCGCTCACTATGAGTAATCCTTGTATCACACTGTCTCTTTTTCTCGCCGAGTCCCTAATATTATTTCCTGGTCTCCTTGTCACAAGCTATCTGTCTGTTCTACTATTTATTTATTTGATTATTCATTTTCTGTTCTATTCTCCTCCTCAAAAATGGTTCTCTCTCAGAACTTTTTCTCCTGTTCAGATGTCTTTGTTTGCCCGTCTCAAAACACACAGCTCTGTTATTTAGGAGATTATTTAATTCAATATTTCCCATCGGCAGCCAGCCGGCACCATCAGCCGGCTTGAAATGTTCTACTTGGTAGGCCTATGCATGCGTACTTTAGTCTTTTCTTTCGTTTTTTTGTCCCTCACATTTGAAACCGAAAACAATTCAGCAATGTAATACGATATTTTATCATTTCATTGTGATAACATTTTGGTTCAAAGTAAATATTTTGATCATACTAGTATTGTTTCAAATTCATTATCCTAATTGAAGTCTTATAAACAGAAGAGCTCCTTGTCCCTGATTGTGCATGCTGGAACTCTCTTTCTCATTGGTCTAGTAACTAATATACTGCACAGTGATTTCACCACAGAAGGCCAAAACTCCCTCTCACCAAAACAGGCTGAAATTTCAGGCAGTCTTCTCAAACAACTCTTAAACTAAAAGGGCATCATCGTCATTTTCACAATTTCACAGTATTATTCCAACCTCGTAGTGTGGAAATGTATACATATAACACACAGGAAACCACGTTTTTGACGGCCCTGGTTCTTTAACCTGTCATGTTGCACCATATACTTCAATTGATCACGTGTTGATCCTGGGTATAAATACTCGAATGACAGTATGATAATATACAACCCATGGCAAAATGAATAAACCATCTGGGATTAATAGGATTTGGGTAATTTAGTCATTACCAAAGGCTATAATAAAATTGACACTGATGTGCTATTCAGGCAATCCCTTTTAAACAAGTTGTTTAGACAAAAAGCCCTGCAAACTTTCAAATTTCCTCCCAAGCCATTTGTCAACATGCCCGCCAGACTTATACAGCTATTCACAGCCAGAGGAGAAGGGACGTTTCTTTCAATGTAATTTAGTCCATGGGCCAGCAGAAAAATGTGCCCACTTTGGATGGCAAAGTTTGATGGTATTACATTGTTCCCCACAAGCCCCTGATCAAATCGATGTATTCCTAAAAAAGTAGCTTACTATGTTTTTAATAGCTTTATATATCTTGCTGTATTGGAGTCAATGCAATAGAATGTTCCCAGGCTGATAAAAGAATGTTGAGACAAGTTGGAATGTTCAGATTCTGATTGAAAATGACAGTATCTCATCTTAAAAACCATGGGATTTGGTACAGTTTTGCTATCAGATCCAATGATTTACCTAGACTGATTCATCATTGAAACAACAGCGTTACAAATAGCAGAACTACAAATTTCTTTTGGTCCAAGTCCAAGAGATCCAAATCTGGTAGCGTCTTGGTTTTATACAGTGCCGTGTATTCATGGATGCCAAGGAAAGCCAGGCTTCACAAAAATTTGACCAATAAAAAACAAAAATGTATATGTGTATATATATATTTCGCCTCTCTGTGTTTTATTCGCAAGTGGCTGAATGTCACATGAGAAATCATCAGAACGAGGGAAACAGCGCCCTCTGTCTCAGTATGTGTAGCCCATGTATCTAATGCTGTCTGGACCAAAAGACTATGACATGTTGCAGCCGTGGCATTTGATTGACTGATGGCAGCAAGCACTTGGCCTCCCTTGATAAAAAAAAAAGATAAAATAATTAGCCAATCAGCATTGAGGTGAGCTCAACTGTGGGTTGTCCTGGGGCAGCAAAACGCCTCCCAAAGGGAGGCCAGTTTGGAGTTGGCTTCACACCAATTAAATCACATTCTAAGCAAAACTGCATTTCAGATTCTGGTCTGCTTGTGTTGATGTCCTGCAGGAGCTAGCTTTCTAAATCATCCCTTTCCTATACCATGGATGGATTTGGGGATTTGGACTTGTGGTTTTGACTTAATTCTCTGTACAGGTCAATGATTATGAATGACGGTGATTCTGATCTAACCATAAATGTATATGTTGTGCCACTGGCCTTAGACAATTTAAGTTCAATATGTAGCCTAGCCCTTTTAGGCTCACGTTAACTACCTAGCTAGCTTAGCTGGTTTATTGTTGCCCATGCAAGGATGTTAGGCTAGCAAGCATTTTAGATAGGTAGCATATGACAACAAAAACGTAAAGCCATAGACCGTTTTGGAATATGAAAGAGAGGAGGATGGCATTGGCATTCACCGAGTCTACAAGTAGGGTGAGTCAACATTTTTTGTTTTACTTGTGCGCACACACACACACACACACACACACACACACACACACACACACACACACACACACACACACACACACACACACACACACACACACACACACACACACACACAGAGAGAGAGAGAAATCAGTACCATGGACAGCCACATGATATTTAGCAACACTGATTAGACACATTTGTTTTGGTATCTTTAAGTTTGTTTTCAGTGTATTAAACGAAGCATAATGTTTACATTTACATTTAAATGTTTAAGTTGATGGTGCTGGAATAGCCGAGGCAGTGCTCCTGTTGTCTTTGTGCTGACTTCTCGTAACTCTGTAGTACTAAATCAGTAGTATAGTAAACTGTTGAAAACATTCCCTTACTTGACCATGCTGCAGGTTATATAACAGTTTTTACATGCAATATTTGCTTTGTGGACTCACCGGACAGATGTTACTCTTGTGCTGAAACAAACGTATGTGTAGTTGAATTTATTCTGCCACAGTGTGACTGTTGTCTTTTTGTTTTGCTGGCCTTATTGTATATCACGGTGGCGTATGAACGAATGGGTTATAGAGCAAACAACGCAATTATCACAACATAGGTTGTGATATGGCTTTTTTACAGGCTTGGCTTGGCTTCCTCTGTGATTTTACCGACGCACCACTACAGGTTTTATAGTTGCCTCCTGTAATAGTCTGTTGTATAGCAATACTCAGCATGCTAAGATGAAATGTGTGCTCTGTAATTTCTTGAGTTGTCCCAGCAATTTAACACAAATATTTAGGTAAACACAAATTATCTCTAAAAAGGAACTTTGGTGAACATAGACTCTTCTGTCCCTGACCATCTTAAAATAATGCTCTCTAACCTTATGTTATTTAATGAAATGTGTCACGTCCTGAACATAGAAAGCTGTTATTTTCTATGGTAGAGTAGGTCAGGGCGTGACAGGGGGATTTTCTAGTTTAGTTTTTCTATGTTATGTTCTAGTTTTGTATTTCTATGTTGGGTTTTGTTTGGGATGATCTCCAATTAGAGGCTGCTGGTCATCATTGTCTCTAATTGGAGATCATACTTAAGTAGGTGTTTTTCCCACCTGGGTTTGTGGGAGATTTTTTTGAGTTAGTGTATGTTTCACCTCTGCGTCATGGTTTGTTGTTTTTGTGCTTTATGTGTATGTATTGCATAGTTTCACAGTGAAAATAAAATATGGAACGACACACACGCTGCACTTTGGTCCGCTCCTTCCTACGACAACCGTGACAAAATGTGCTACTTAATCATTCTGTAGCCATTAGTTCAATGGCTAGTTGACAAATTTATTAGAAAAGATGCAATTGGTGATTGGAGAAAATCCAGCCTTTTAGCAACCCTCAGCAGCCACTAACCAATACATATTTCAGTAGGCCCTATAATACAATATACTATTTTTCCATAAATAGTGTAACTAGACACGATCTAGAAAGGCTGTAAACCTAAGGCTTTAATACTTCATCAAATATGTAAGTTGATGCCCTCTTCATCAGGCGGTTTATTAGAGTGTTATGTTGGAATGCGGTGAATGTGACAGGATTCAAGACAAAGATTTTATATAAAAAAATATGGCATAATATTGTACATCAATATAATCACTACAAACCAGTGAAAGATCCCTTTAGGAATATTGCGGATACATTTTTAACATGAATAGTGTTTTTTGTATATTTTTGGAACAATTTAGTAAATATTTTACAAATACATAAATATGATATTTTGCAAACCAGGCTACATTAGTTGTGTTATCTGCATAACTATAACATATTTTTAATTACCATTAGGCAAATTCCACCTATTATTGAAAGAGTTTTGGCAATGTCAGACCAATCCATTTAAAACCAATGAAGCCTGTTGGCGGTCATATTGGAAAATGTGTACGCTATGGTTAAATCAGCAATAGCTGGGCATCATTGTTTAGACTTTTCCTAGCTTCGTGTACAGTTTAGTACACTCATTATGAAGGCATTCTGAGAAAATGGTTCTGTACCTCTTTGCTGGATGTAATGCATTCCTATGGGATTTCATATAGGGTGCAATGTATGGGGCAGGTTTCACATCACATTTCCTGATGTTAACACAATTTATAGAGCCATATTGTATATAATTAGTAAATACTTCTAATTATTTTGTTGCATTTTAATGCAATATATTTGAAAATGATACAAAACCCAGCAATTCAGACAGCATTTTTGGCATATTTTTACCACTATCTTGGTAACATCTTGCTAAATACATATAACTGACATACTTGGCCCATAATGTTGTGTTGTCCTCATTGTAAACACACATTTTCAAAATCAATGCAGTTCCTCTCAATGAAATGAATGGCAGCCATCTTAAAAATAGGCTGCTGGGACTGATTATAGACAAAATCTATGACTCTATGTAGCTAAATCTATGGTACCATGTGATAATAGAGTACATCCCAATACTGTCCATTCTGTCTTGATGTACCCCAAAATGCATACATGTGGGTCCATAGAGATATCATTACCAATCCAATTGTTTCATACCTTAATTTGTATTGTTTTATGAAGTTAATAATATATAAATTGCCTTAGTATGAGAAGATTAATAATAATACATCATGGATTAATTGTGCTGTGAGGTTAAGAGACATCAAAGCCAGCACATATGTTATGTCTTACCATGTTGAATGGAGCTAACTAAGCAGCTTGAAGCAGTAAATCAATGATCCTTTAACTGTTAATCAATGAAATCTCATACCTCCACTCTCATAAGTCCACTAGCCTCATTGACATCAAACAATTAACACACAGCCTACAGAATGAGAGTTTATTCATGTCATGTGATGGTTAATGTTGACATAAAGAACATGGCAGAGCATAGGAAAGTCCAACTTCAAATTCCGGTGTCAAATACAGTATATCATGGCAATACTGTAAATATTGAGTTTGATTCAGTGTTATAGTCAACTCTTCTCCAAGCTAAATTATTATTTATGTACTCTATGCATGAACTACGTACTTGACAATGCATGTGTAAAAGTGTTGTTTTGAAGTCATTGTACATCTCAGGGGTATAAACACCAGGATAGTGCTGAGCTTGCAGAGCTTGTTACAGTCGTCACAAATCACTGAGCCTAGTAATTACTATTTTATTCTCAAACCTGCTGTTAAATATATTGTTTTTGAGCAACATGGGAAGCCTCAGACTTTTGCCATTGATTTGCAGTAATCAATTGGTTATACTCCCACATCTATCACAAACTAGGTCCCATTGTGAGTCCATTAAGGAAACGTGACTAGAGATACAAACAGGTTTCCATCTTTGTTACTCTCTATTCCCTTGAGGCGCTCACTATGAGTAATCCTTGTATCACACTGTCTCTTTTTCTCGCCGAGTCCCTAATATTATTTCCTGGTCTCCTTGTCACAAGCTATCTGTCTGTTCTACTATTTATTTATTTGACTATTCATTTTCTGTTCTATTCTCCTCCTCAAAAAATGGTTCTGTCTCAATATTTCCCATCCGCAGCCAGCCGGCACCATCAGTAGGCTTGAAATGTTCTACTTGGTAGGCCTATGCAAGCGTACTTTAGTCTTTTTTGTTTATTTTTTAATCCGAAAAGAATTCAGCAACTAAACAATATTATATAATTTCATTGTGATATAACATTTTTGGTTCAAAGTAAATATTTTGATCATGTATTGTTCTAAATTGAAACCTTACAATTAACAGAAGAGTTCCTTGTCCCTGATAGCTCATGCTGGCCCTTCTTATTTTTCTAAGGAAGGTGTTCAGCCATCTGCAGAGGTAAGCATTACCTTGAGACTTTATAGCCGTTATCAAGTGGAACAAACAAGCCAAGGAGGCAATTTAAGTTCTCATCAGAGCCTTTAACTCTGATGGTACAAAGTGTGTGTTGTCAGCACTTGGTATATTTATCACGTTAGCCATAGTGTACACTCTATAGTCAAAACATGCTGCATGGGTGATCGGGAGTGACCATGGTCAGAGAAGGGTTGGGTTAAATGCGGAAGACACATTTCGGTTGAATGCATTCAGATGTGCAAATGACTAGGTTTCCTCTTTCCTTCCATACATTAACTTGACTCTGAGTAGATAAAACATGAAAGATATGTTTTGAATTACATGTTATAAAACGGTGAATTCCCGCTATGCAATTTGATTGATTAAAAATGTGTGTTCCAGCCTATCTATGCAAAATGTAAAGCCAGAGACACTGGTCTGATCACACATCTGGCATCATGCATACATTAATTCCAAACAGTCACACAACATTTTTCAACATACAAGCTATTGACATGTAAGTCAATATTTTTCTGTGTTTAATCAAGGGCATACTGTGGTTCTCTTAAATTGTTTCCTATCTTTGGTGTAATTCAGCTATTTGAAATCCAAACCTCAGCCTTAACACAGGACTCCGTTCAACATTTTGAAAGGTATTATTATCATGTTTCAGGTATGACCCAGATGCAGACAGTGTCGAAGAAACAAATGTTTATTTCTAAATACAGGGGCAGGCAAACAACAGGTCAAAGGCAGGCAGGGGCCAATAATCCAGAGACGGTGCAAAGGGTCAAGAACAGCAGGCAGTCGCAGGGTCAGGGCAGGCAGGGGTCAATAATCCAGAGAAGGTGCAAAAGGTCCAGAACGGCAGGCAGTCTCAGGGTCAGGGCAGGCGGGGTCAATAATCCAGTGAGGTGGGGACAAGATATAGAACGGCAGACAGGCTCAGGGCAGGCAGAAGGATCAAAACCGGGAAGGACTAGTAAACAGGAGCAAGAGACAGACAGGAGCAGGGGAACAAACGCTGGTAGGTTCACAAACAAAACAAACTGGCAGCAGATAAACAGAACACAGGTATAAATACACAGGGGATAATGGGGAAGATGAGCGACACCTGGAGAGGGGTGGAGACAAGCACAAAGACAGGTGAAACAAATCAGGGTGTGACAAGTATTCCCTTTCAAGGGTTGGTAGTAGCTGTTGGAGTTGGCCTGCTTGACACTTCTACATTGTTGAGCATACAGTAATGCCTGTGGTCCCAATCACAATTGTGTTTCTCAACATTCGTTCTAGCTAGCCAAGGAATGTAATCCCTTCCCAAATTGTATTCTGATGTACAGTGGGGGAAAAAAGTATTTGATCCCCTGCTGATTTTGTATGTTTGCCCACTGACAAAGAAATTATCAGTCTATAATTTTAATGGTAGGTTTATTTGAACAGTGAGAGACAGAATAATAAAAAAATATAAAGAAAAATGCATGTCAAAGATGTTATAAATTGATTTGCATTTTAATGAGGGAAATAAGTATTTGACCCCCTCTCAATCAGAAAGATTTCTGGCTCCCAGGTGTCTTTTATACAGGTAACGAGCTGAGATTAGGAGCACACTCTTAAAGGGAGTGCTCCTAACCGCAGCTTGTTACCTGTATAAAAGACACATGTCCACAGAAGCAATCAATCAATCAGATTCCAAACTCTCCACCATGGCCAAGACCAAAGAGCTCTCCAAAGATGTCAGGGACAAGATTGTAGACCTACACAAGGCTGGAATGGGCTACAAGACCATCGCCAAGCAGCTTGGTGAGAAGGTGACAACATTTGGTGCTATTATTTGCAAATGGAAGAAACACAAAAGAACTGCCATTATCCCTCGGCCTGGGGCTCTATGCAAGATCTCACCTCGTGGAGTTGCAATGATCATGAGAACGGTGAGGAATCAGCCCAGAAGTACACGGGAGGATCTTGTCAATGATCTCAAAGCAGCTGGGACCATAGTCACCAAGAAAACAATTGGTAACACACTACGCCGTGAAGGACTGAAATCCTGCAGCGCCCGCAAGGTCCCCCTGCTCAAGAATACTTATACATGCCCGTCAGAAGTTTGCCAATGAACATCTGAATGACTCAGAGGACAACTGGTGAAAGTGTTGTGGTCAGATGAGACCAAAATGGAGCTCTTTGGCATCAACTCAACTCGCCGTGTTTGGAGGAGGAGGAATGCTGCCTATGACCCCAAGAACACCATCTCCACCGTCAAACATGGAGGTGGAAACATTATGCTTTGGGGGTGTTTTTCTGCTAAGGGGACAGGACAACTTCACCGCATCATTTGACGGGGTATTGTACTGTCAAATCTTGGGTGAGAACCTCCTTCCCTCAGCCAGGGCATTGAAAATGGGTCGTGGATGGGTATTCCAGCATGACAATGACCCAAAACACACGGCCAAGGCAACAAAGGAGTGGCTCAAGAAGAAGCACATTAAGGTCCTGGAGTGGCCTAGCCAGTCTCCAGACCTTAATCCCACAGAAAATCTGTGGAGGGAGCTGAAGGTCCGAGTTGCCAAACGTCAGCCTCAACCTTAATGACTTGGAGAAGATCTGCAAAGAGGAGTGGGACAAAATCCCTCCTGAGATGTGTGCAAACCTGGTGGCCAACTACAAGAAACGTCTGACCTCTGTGATTGCCAACAAGGGTTTTGCCACCAAGTACTTAGTCATGTTTTGCAGAGGGGTCAAATACTTATTTCCCTCATTAAAATGCAAATCAATTGATAACATTTTTGACATGCGTTTTTCTGGATTTTTGTTGTTGTTATTCTGTCTCTCACTGTTCATATAAACCTACCATTAAAATGATAGACTGATCATTTCTTTGTAAGTGGGCAAATGTACAAAATCAGCAGGGGATCAAATACTTTTTTCCCCCACTGTAACCATAATAGTGGAAAAATTCCCAAATTCTGAAGGGTCTGTTGAGTAGCATTTTTTAAATTGTTCTTGCAAGAAATGTACTATGAGAGAAGCAACACACCTTGCCTCCACAGCGGACAACTAACTCTTGAGTTTGTGTATTTGCCCTGCATTAAGGGTTTATTTATATCTGTTACAGAGAGGCAACATCACACAGTCCCTTCTTATTATAATCATACTCTTCTTAGACAGCCGGAAAGCTTCAACACCAAACTTCACCCATCTTGTTCAATTTGATCATCGCTATCAAGACCTAAAGTAGAAGAAATCAAAAGCTTGATCCACTCAGAATCTCTAATCTAGCGTGTCTTGTATTTGATTTCTTTTGCAGCTGGTCCACATTTGTCATCCTGTAATATTTATCATTCCTGAGCATTTACCATTTCAGAACATTTGTCATTCTGGAACACTGCTTGTCATCTCCCTGCCTGGTCCCTTTGGCAATTTTTCTTTGTCTATTTGACTCACAAGACAGCACTACTGTATGTGGGCTCCACTCAAAATCTGGATGTAACACTACTGCTCCTGCAGATATATTCACAAACACCCCTGCAGTATGGACATGTGTGGCGGTGTTACTTCATCATGTGAATATCAGATAGAAATAGCTGTCCTTGGAGACATCTCTGTGGGGGGTGTGTCCTTTGAAAGAGAATCCAAATTATTGTTAGGGGAGAGAAACAGATTTGACCTTTAGAGACATGTCTAGAGAATCCCAGATACACCATTTGAAATAAGCCAAATTCGATCTGGAAATGAGATGACTAATTGCAACAGAGGGCTTCAATTCCCATTTCTCATTATTTATGTTGACTGCGTGGCCCTGGGTATAGAAGTGAGTGAATTCTACAGCGTTTTCCTCTAATAAAATTAAATGGAGTTGCCGACATACCCTGAACAGTATAGGAACGGTCTTAAGTTGTATGATAAGGCATACTAAGGTAGAGGCTTTGCATGCACTTGAGATTTAGTTTCATGCATTTTCTGTTGTTCATTTAATATATTGTATGTCCATTTATAAATATCCCGAAAATGTGCTTTTCAGCTTTTTTCGCAGTTTAAAGTGCTGTTGATTCCCATGGGTTATCCATTTTTGATGAGCGCTTTGGGTTACAGTCCCAGTCTATGCTTTTAAAACCATCTAAAAGGAACAAAGAGGTTTGAGTGCAAATTGCCTTTGTTTTTCTCATTTAGATGCGAGTTTTGCTGAATACTTGCAGAATACACATTGGTAATGGTGAAAGAATCTAAGTTCAACAAATCATTCTTGCTACATAGTAACTTAGGACTCTTTACTATTCTCTTGCACCTTCAACTCACACTTTGCTCTGATCAAAAGACACTGGATTGTCTGTTGTGAATGCGCCGTCTGAAGATTTGAGTGTCCTAAGCCTAACTATCTGGCGAACTTGTCACATTTACACCCGCTCCCCCTCTCCGGCGCTCGACGTCGGCAGTTTATTCAATATTACGCAGACCTGCCACCGTCGTTACACGCACCTGCGCCTCATGAGACTCATCTGGACTCCATCACCTTCCTGATTACCTCCTCTATATCTGTCACTCCCTTTGGTTCTTTCCTCAGACGTTATTGACTCTGTTTCTGTGTTTCATGTCTGTACGCTACTCGTGATTCTTGTTTTGGTCTATGTTCCGTTATTTATTAAATTCACTCCCTGTACTTGCTTCCCGATTCTTAGCGTACACGTTACAAAATAACGCCTCACCAAAGGGAAGCAACAGGGATTTGTTTTGATTTTTTATACTGGTGACGTCGGGTTCAAGTGCCGCAGCCGAAGCAACCGGGATGCCTCAGCTAGCTCGTCAGGCTCCCATACCTCAGCTGGCTCGACAGGTTTCCAAGCCTCAGTTGGCAAGTCAGGCTCCCGTGCCTCAGTTGGCAAGTCAGGCTCCCGTGCCTCAGTTGGCTCGTCAGGCTCCCGTGCCTCAGCCGGCTCGTCAGGCTCCCGTGCCTCAGCCGGCTCGTCAGGCTCCCGTGCCTCAGCTGGCTCTACAGGTTCCCATGCCACAGCAGAAACGACTGGCCCGCTCCTGGTCCTCGTGACCGTCCCTCTGGTCGCCGTCCTGCAGCCGGAGCCGCGCATCAGAGTGGTTACTGCCACGTTTACTCCCTGTACTTGCTTCCCGACTCTTAGTGTACACGTTACAGAACTGGGCAGAAATCACAGTTCACAGTGATGATTCAGTCAAGGTGCCTTGCGATAAAGGCCAAAGCCTGACAGTTTGCTATGTGGGAGCAGACCAACAGACCAAAGAGGAAAGATGGTCAGCTGTTTAAAATAACTTTGTGTATTTGATGAAGGATATTAACCTATGCTTTGGACGAGAACCCGGCATGTTTCTGAACCTGTTGTGGTAACAAACGACATCCCCATTGATATAATGAAGTGAGCTGGTTATTCCCTTGTTTTTGATTGTCTGGTGCATGGCTGCCCTTTACCCAGGGTGATTGTGACAGCCAGAGTATGTTGAGTCAGGATCTGAAAGGAGCTGCCCATAGAATCATTAAACTAAGCACAACTCTGGTGTGGAGATGGGGCTATTACTATGGTACAATTTAGGGGTGACAGTCTGTCTATGAAGTTTCCTCCTAGGGCTACAGATCTCCAACTGCACTTCAGAAACTGGAGTAAGGCTTTTACAGTAGTCAAACCAGTTGCCATAGGAACCAATCAAGGGCTTTCAATTTCAATACCAAAAGCAACATAATTATTTGGCATGTGGAGAAACTATCTTTCCAGTAGCAACTCTAACTCAGGGGTGTTGTCATTGTCTTATATCAGATAAGACAGTGACAACACTGGAGCAATCTGACGTAAGACAATGGGGTGTAGTGCAAGCCATTGCCAAGAAACATTACAAATATAAAATATGTTTTCTGTTTACTTGCTAGCTTATCTGAAGTTATTGAAATTTGTGATCTGTGTTCCACCATAGTTATTCCCAAAGGCACCTTGGTGAGCATCATCGAGTGAATTCATAATTATATTAGACAGTGGGCACTGTCCTGGTCCCTGAAGGCATACTGCATAATCATGGTACAGTATAAGCAATAACTCAGGTACCCACAACATGTTTCAGGTTACTTCCCCTGAAAGCTTTTACCAACAAGCAACCTTTAGGGAGTCCGCTCTGGGGGGAAAAAAATCACTTGAATATTGTGTGGGTGGGAAATGTTTGGCTAAGATGAGTGTGAAACATGCTATTAAACTATACCCCCTAGGCACTCTCAAAGTCCCGTTTTTTTTATTTTTTAACATAACAATTCATCTTCCATGATAACATGATGTGGTGTTAAAGTGGCATGTTCACTGTCAATAATGAAGATGTGCCTCTAGGAAGAGGGATCACAGGTGTTAATTTTTCAGATATTGTGTTTACCCTGGAGCATATACAAGCAGATTACATAAATGATGATTAAAAGTAAACCCTGCTAAGAGTATTATCAAATATCAACAAATTACTCCTTTTGTACTTGCACACATATCCTATTTATTTTCCCCTGTTAGAGGTGGGATGCAATCTTCTGCTCTTAAAAATGCTATCTCTATACAAAGCACCTTTGTGACGGAGGGTTCAAGTAAAGTGAAACCACAAACGCACCCCTAAGACTACCATCTCTGCACTTCTGCATGGCCTCAATTATGGCTAAGTGTTCTTCTTACAGATGAACTAGAACGGCTGATTAACACTGCCAGACTCTGCCCTGCTTCCCAGTCAGGTTTCATACAACTTCTGCACTTGTACATTTCACCATGCACTTCTCCAGAGAATAGCAAGGATGTACCCTTGTATACACTTAGCCTTTGCTGCAATCCCTTTAGCATGGCAAGGCTGTCTCTATTTCCACTTCCACTGTAAATGAATGTGCATAGATCAGAGGCCTATTTGTCCCCAGCTCTGCAAGCTGAGATTGCTGTCCTGCCCTGAGGATGCAGCCCGACCCCACTCCAGCCATAGCTTTTTGCAATGTGTGGAGAATAATGGGCAGACTCGCTTGTGCTGTGAGCATGCCAATGCCAAATCTGCTATCCATGTGGTTCTCCAAGCATATAAACTGTGGACGGGCAGGCCCCAAAAAACCTCCACACTTGTTCAGAGGAGCTATGTGAGTAAGCAATCGTGATGGAACACAGACTGACATCCTCTGGTTTTGTTTGGAGGAAGAACAGTACTTCCCCATGATTTAGAGCCTGATGACAGTCCTCTGTCACAATCATTCAGGGCTTAGACGAACAAATTAACAGGGGAAAGAAGTTGTACTCCAATAGGCAGACATATTTTGCACTTCAAATCTCAGCTAGTAACTAAAAGTAGTGCAATGTAAAAAAGTGCAATGTTTTTCAACACTGTTCAGATTCTTTCACGATTGCCATTTCTAAAGCCTTTAACAGATAACACGATTGATATCTGCAAGGCATTCCAAATATATCCAAGGCTTTCATAGAAGTTGGGGACATCATAGTGGAATTAAAGGAACAAGACATAAAAGGGTACTGTCAGCAAACTCCCAAACAAAATGTCAACATATTTGGTATCTTAATTGCCCTCATTGCTGCACACTCCAAAGAACATCCACCATTCTGCTGTGATGTCATTATTGTTAGCGGAATGCCAGCATCATACTACTCCGTTCTCAGATCTCTCTCCAAGGCTTGTTATGTGAAAAGTAGTGTGGTCATAGGATTTCTAAAAAGCCTGAAGTGTATTGCAGTCTTAACAGAACAGGATTTTACACAGAGAGGCTCTGAGATTGAGCCGGCAGTATACCATCCATCCCCCCATGATGGAACAACCTACTAACGCTGTGGTATACAGTGGTGGCTGGTGGCACTTCAAATGGGGAGGACGGGCTCATAGTAGTAGCTGGAAGGGAATGAGTGGAATGGTCTCAAACACATCAAACACCTGGTTTCCATGTGTTTGATACCATTCCATTGACTCCATTCCATTCATTATTATGAGCCCTCCACCTCTCTCCAGCCTCCTCTGATGAGATATGATGATGGAGCAGAGAACATGTGAATGTGAGAATGCATTTGGAATGCATTGCTAGGGAACTTAGGGTTGTGTGTGACGTGTGTGAGATGTGATTGATTGTGTTGTTATTGCTAAGGACTCTCTTCCGGCGGCCTCCGGGACCCTTTTCGATCCATCCACTGTCTGTTTGTACTGCTGCTCATAAATTTTACAGCTGCACTGGGACCTGCTGGGAGCTTAAACAATTGCTTTATTGATGAATTCCCTCATACAAGGAAGAGCACCACAGCGCAGAATGAGACTTGACGCCACAAGCATCTATTTTTTAACTGTCATTGTTTGAGCAGAATTAAATGTTTGCATTTATTTCGTTTTGAGCATTGTCCTTTAAAGTTATAAACTGTATGTACTACATCAGGCATTGTGCTGTCCTTGATTAGTGACGGGATAGGAGTCAGTCTGTAATAACACATACGGAGCCTTCAGAACCTCTTCCCACCCTTTGACTTTTCCACATTTTGTTATGTTACAGCCTGAATTTAAAATGGATTCAATTGAGATTTATTTTGTCACTGGTCTACACACAATACTCCATAATGTCAAAGTGGAATTATGTTGTTTAAATATTTACAAATTCATTCTAAATGAAAAGCTGAAATGTCTGGAGTCAATAAGTATTCCTTCGACCCCTTTGTTATGGCAAGCCTAAATAAAATCAGGATTAAAAATGTGCTTAACAAGTCACAATACATTTTCTGGACTCACTTTGTTTGAAATAATTGTGTTTAACATGATTTTTGAATGGCTACCTCATCTCTGTACCCCACACATACAATTATCTGTAAGGTCCCTCAGTTAAGCAGCGGATTTTAAACACAGATTCAACCACTAAGTCCAGGGATGTTTTCCAATGCCTTGCAAAGAAGGGTACCTATTGGTAGGTGGGTTTAAATAAAAAAAGCACACATTAAATATCCCTTTGAGCATGGTGAAATTATTAATTACACTTTGGATGGTGTATCAATAAGCCCAGTCACTAAAAAGATACAGGTGCCATTCCTAACTCAGTTTTCGGAGAGGAAAGAAACTGCTCAGGGATTTCCCCATGAGGCCAATGGTAACATTAAAACAGTTACAGAGTTTAATGGCTCTGATAGGTTAAAACTGAGGATGGATCAACAACATTGTAGTTACTCAACAATACTAACGTAATTGACAGAGTGAAACGAAGGAAGCCTGTACAGAATAAAAATATTCCAAAACACGCATCTGCAACAAGGCACTAAAGTAATACTTCAAAAAATGTGGCAAAGCAATTCACTTTTTGTCCTGAAAGTGTTATGTTTGGGGCATATCGAATACAAAACATTACTGAGTACCACTCTCCATATTTTCAAGCATAGTGGTAGCTGCATCATGTTATGGGTATCCTTGTGATTGTGAGTTACTTTCCAAGAAGACAGTGAATGTTCCTGAGTGGCCGAGTTGCAGTTTTGACTTAAATATAAATCTACTTGAAAATCTGGCAAGACTTGAAAATGGCAGTCTAGCAATGATCAACAACCAACTTGACAGAGCTTGAAGAAATATTGTACAATCCAGGTGTGCAAAGCCCTCAGGGACTTATCCAAAAAGACTCACAGCTGTAATCACTGCCAAAGATGATTCTATCATGTACTGACTCAGGGGTGTGAATACTTATCTAAATGAGATACTTATGTATTTCATTTTAAATAAATTTGCTAAAATGTCTAAACATGTTTTCACTGTCATTATGGGGTAGTATGTAGATATATGAGAGAAAAAAAACGTGATTTAATCCAATTTGAATTCAGACTGTGACACATCAATGTGGAATAAATCAAGGGGTATGAGTGGTATCTGAAGGCACTGAATTCAGGCTGTGACACATCAATGTGGAATAAGTCAAGGGGTATGAGTGCTATCTGAAGGCACTGAATTCAGACTAACACGTCAGTGTGGAATAAATCAAGGGGTATGAGTGCTATCTGAAGGCACTGAATTCAGACTAACACGTCAATGTGGAATAAATCAAGGGGTATGAGTGCTATCTGAAGGCAATGAATTCAGACTAACACGTCAATGTGGAATAAATCAAGGGGTATGAGTGCTATCTGAAGGCAATGAATTCAGACTAACAAGTCAGTGTGGAATAAATCAAGGGGTATGAGTGCTATCTGAAGGCAATGAATTCAGACTAACACGTCAATGTGGAATAAATCAAGGGGTATGAGTGCTATCTGAAGGCAATGAATTCAGACTAACACGTCAATGTGGAATAAATCAAGGGGTATGAGTGCTATCTGAAGGCACTGTACACTGAAATATACATATGAAGTAGAGTTCAGATAGACTGCTAGGCTAGATATCAGAGGTTGTACATGTTCAAACAATATCTATCACATTTCTGATACTATAGCTCATATTTAATATGAGAGCCTGTTGCACATGATTGGTTTAAAGATAGGAAATGACTGCTTCATTAGCCAGTGAAGTCAATTAAAAGTCATAATAGACAGCCGCACAGCTAGTGGGAAAGTAGGCTTCATTCTCCCTATAATTATTGCTATAATGGAGAGGTGTGGAATGCTCATCCTATTTTCAACCTGCCACTGAATAACTATTTTCTGTACATTTAGTGTTAAATGTGTTTTTACCTCACCGCTCCCTGAAAATGTATGCAAAGCTCTTATTCTGAAAGCACTGTCTTTTAGAGAAACTAAGTTGCAGTGTTTATTAGGGATTAGCATAAACCCTCAGTGAAATTGTTCAGATGACACTTTGCCTACCTTTTGTTGATCATTCACATTGAGAGTGTTTATTGTAGTTTATTGTAGAACGTGGTTCTACTTGCAACCAAAAAGTGTTCTCCTATGGAAGAATCATTTTGGAACCCTTTTTTTCTAAGAGTGTATAGTATTGTTGGATTTAATAAAGAAATGTTTATGAGAGCACCTGGTGAGGTCTTAACAAGCGGTAGTAAAAAGATTACGTTACAGAATGAGGATTAGGCTGCTTAAGAGACTGTGACATGCATATAATTACACTGAGGTGTGTGTGGAGATGCCCTGTGTCATTGCATCCATCGCAGCAGCTGGTCATTTTGACTTAGAGGAGCAATTAGGCTTCAGTGCCTTGTTCAAGGGCACATCGACAGATGCTTTACCTGTTTGGCTCGGGGATTCAAGCCAGCGGCCTTTCGCTTACTGGCCCAACGCTCTTAACTGCAAATGCACACAGATCAAGCCAGTCACAGCCACCTCTTGCAACCAACAATTCTGCAAGGCATTTACTGTTTAAGAATAAATATTGCAAGCAAAACATGTTTAATTCTTGCAAGGATCAGCTAGAGGCGCATGGCGAGTCAACAGGGGGCTGGGGAAATGGAATGCTGAAATATTTATCTGAGCGTTGCATATTCAGCTGAGGGTCCTTTGTGAGTGCCTGTGTGATCTTCCGCAACACGTTCACAAATTAAATATTTATCGCATTTAAATAAATAGGCGAGTG
This sequence comes from Salmo trutta, assembly GCF_901001165.1. Lineage (NCBI taxonomy): Eukaryota > Metazoa > Chordata > Actinopteri > Salmoniformes > Salmonidae > Salmo > Salmo trutta. The sequence goes on along the minus strand of NC_042972.1, from coordinate 47,576,830 downwards.
GCAGGCCCCGGTGAGAGGGGGGATGCCTGGGTGAAAAAGGAGAGCAGCGAGTGGTGTGCTATCAGGGATGATTGGTGTCCCAGGAGGAGTGGGTGTGTTGAACCTGTCAATGTGTAGAAATGAGACTAACCACAGTATATTCCTCATTCTCACAGAGTGGAATCAGCCTCAGTGTAAACAGCACATTGTAGCTTCAGAGAGCTGGAGAGGTACACAGAGACGTGTCATCACATCCCTCTCTGTAGCTGAAAAACTACAGCGGGGAGAATATGCTACACAGCAGAGATATAGGCCTATGTGAGAATATAGATTTTCCACTGCATTCATATTTCATAAACATATTAACCAAATAACAAGCCCCTGAGGGCCTGTGACCTCTGCAAATGGCAACACACATTTGGGTCAAAGGTCATTCCTAGTTCTGTGTTGAATTTTGATTTAGCCGCAAAAAGGCAAAGTAAGTGACAGTCATGGGTGGAATGAAGATGCATTGACAGCCTCAAGGATGAAAATCATCTGCCAAGTTTATTCAATTTCTCCCTAACTTTATTTAAAACTGTAAAGGGAAGTCGATTTGTGTGGTTTGGTCCACCACTTCCAGGTTGAAAGTCAACATCGTTTTCCCTTAATTTCTTCTGAAGAGTTTGTGAACATCAAATCTGCAAAGAAGTTCCCACAGGCCATGTCAGAATGGCTGGTGATATCATTTTCCCTTGCCATGCAGGAAGACCATGTTCACTTATCTCCAATCAAACTCTATTAATCCACCAACTAATTTAAGTCTGTCAAATTGTGCATGAACATTTACAAATGTAAAACAGCAAAACCATTGTTTTCCATTTCCAAAGCTTGTCAAGGGAAGGATTTGTACTGTAGGCCTACGTGAACCAGCCCTTTTTATGAAGCCCTTGCTATGAGCCTGTGTATGAAACCAACAGCCTGAAAAAGCTTTGTTCTGCTGAGATGATGAAGTGATATTTTGAAAATATCCTGCTGAGCGGAGGACATCTAAAATGAGCCAAACATAATCAGCAATTATAATTGTCAGTATGTGGGAGTGTTTTATGTGAGGGAAGATAACTCTACATCCACAAGATAGCTAGCATGTGTCAGAATGACTATTGATTAGAACATCTCGGCTTGCACCCTGCATAACTGAGATCTATCCACTGGGATAGGACTCACTCAGTTTGACAGTTCAGAGTATTTCAAAGAATACGTGTCAAAATATAATTTGAAACATCTATTGCCCAGTTCAGATAGAACAGCCAAGACGAGACGGTTTTATGCAGTTTTAAAATGAAGTTTGCCTGATCTCAACAGTCTTGTTTTAGAACGTCTCATGTTAGCTGCTGGAGTTTAAGATTCAATGTGTTAAATCTTAGCAAAAGACTTGAGACGAGACGGGTCCGTTTAGACAGAGAACAGTGCACTGAAGTTGTGTGTTCAGCCAGGCAGCTAGCTAGTTAACCAAGCAGACAGCTAGCTAGCTATTTTGCTGCAGTTATCTAGTCTAGCTTGTTGATATTTATCTGACAAGTCAGTGTGCTCTGTTTTTGGTGCATGAATTTCATGATACTAATTTGCTACAACACCTTGCTTCAATATGTGACAACTTTGTTTCAAAGTTTCACCACGTCATTGTAAAGAGGTACCATCACCGTGGGAAGTTTTAGATCTGAATGCCCCATCTGCAGCTGTTCTACTACACCAAACGTTTCTCCTTATGTCAGCTGTTGTGTCTGAACCGGGCTTATGTAAGTATGTTTCTAGATAATATGGTGCCACGGTGTCAAATGTGGCATGTTTCAATCCATACAAAAACATGCATGGGTAAAATGTCCTGTAGCCTACACTCAACGCATACAAGCACAGGTCACAGGGGTCAGAGCAGACCCTTATGATTCCTTATAGAAATAGGAGAGGAGGGATCAGATCTGTTGCTTTCATGGGCATCTAATTTCCCTTTGGAAAGGGCCCATTTAAAGGAACCTATAAAGAACATTTGCAACAACATAACTTCACTCTCCCCTCGTTATACTTGGTATGGACTTCCTGATGGTGAGAAGGTATATCTTACACCCCGAGATGCATTACTTTCCAGACTCTCAATGCTTCCGTAAGCAGCAACATGAAAAAATATTATCGTATAATATGGTATAAATACTATAGTATTCACTGTAGTGTTTATGAAGACTTTACTGTAGTATTTACAGTTTACTATAGTATACATACTGTAGTAAAATAACTGTAGTATATACACTATAGTAATTAATGTAGTGTTTTTGCAGCTTGTAGTACACAGTAGTATTTACTGTAGTGTTTTTGTGGACTGTAGTATACTGTAGTGTTTTGTGTATATTACTATACTGTTTTTGTTTCATTATATCTGACATACAAGTGGAGGCATTCTCCTTCAGGAAACTACTGGAAAAAAATGAAAGGGTACATTTTCCCTAACCTGTAGGTAGGTAGGTAGAGCTTCTGCTCTTTTGCATACATGTATGTAACACAAATCACATTTTACAACAGGTGTAGGTAGTCCTTTCCGTGAAATGCTTACTTACAGGCCCTTAACCAACAATGCAGTTCAAGAAATAGAGTTAAGAAAATGTTGACTAAATAAACAAAATTAAAAGTAACACAATAAAATTACATAACAATAACGAGTCTATATGCAGGGGGTACCGGTACCGAGTCAATGTGCGTGGATACAGGTTTGTCGAGGTAATTTGTACATGTAGGTAGGGGTAAAGTGAATATACAGCGAGTAGCAGCATTGTAAAAACGGTGGTCAATGTAAATAGTCCGGGTGGGCATTTGAGTAATTGTTCAGCAGACTTATAGCTTGGGGGTAGAAGCTGTTAAGGAGCCTTTTGGACCTAGACTTGGCGCTCCGGTACTGCTTGCAGTGCAGTAGCAGAGAGAAGTCTATGACTTGGGTGACTGGAGACCGACAATTTTTTGGGCCTTCCTCTGACACCGCCTAGTATAGGTCCTTGTCACGCTTGTGTGTAGGAACGGACCAAGGCGCAGCGTGAGTATTGTTCAACATCTTTTATTTGAATGTGAAACTTTGCAAGACAAACAATAAACTATAAACAAAACACAAACCGTGACGACAGAGGTGCAACATGCACTAACTCAAAAATCATCTCTCACAAACACAAGTGGGAAAAACAACTACTTAAATATGAGAGAAATATTAGAGACAACGATGACCTCTAATTGGGAATCATACAAAAACCCCAACATAGAAAAAAGAAACTAGAACACAACATAGAAAAAAGAAACTAGATAAAAAAAAACAGTCACGCCCTGACCTACTCTACCATAGAAAATAAGAGCATGGTCAGGACGTGACAGTCCTGGATGGCAGGAAGCTTGGCCCCAAGGAGCTTGGCCCCTTATGGTCGGATGCTGAGCAGTTGCCATACCAAGCGGTGATGCAACCGGTCAGGATGCTCTCGATGGTGCAGAAGTCAAACTTTGAGGATCTGGGGACCCATGCCTAATCTTTTCAGTCTCCTGAGGGGAAAAGGTGTTGTCGTGCCCTCTTCACGACTGTCTTGGTGTATTTGGACCATGAGAGTTTGTTGGTGATGTGGACACCAAAGAACTTGAAACTATCGACCCGCTCCACTACAGCCCCGCCATTGTTAATGGGGTCCTGTTCGGCCCTCCTTTTCCTGTAGTCCATGATCAACTTGTCCTGGCACCACACTGCCAGGTCTCTGACGTCTTCCCTATAGGCTGTCTCATCATTGTCGGTGATCAGGCCTACTACTGTTGTGTTGTCAGCAAACTTAATGATGGTGTTTGAGTCATGCTTGGCCACACAGTCGTGGCTGAACAGGGAGTACAAGAGGGAACTAAGCACGCACCCCTGAGGGGCCTCAGTGTGGAGGATCAGTGCCTACCCTTACCACTTGGAGGCGGCCCGTCAGGAAGTCCAGGATCCAGTTGAAGAGGGAGGTGTTTAGTCCGAGGGTTCTTAGCTTAGTGATGAGCTTTGTGGGCAATATGGTCTTTACTTGACATGTAGGTTTTACACACATGGGTGGCACAAATTGGGATATGGGGTAGGGGAAGGGGCAGTGTATATGCAAATTAAATACTATAGTATTTACTATAGTTAAAAAATGTGTAGTGTTTTTGCAGAAGTTATTGTAGTTTTTACCACAGTGTTTTTTGCAGATAATACTGTAGTATTCTATGATTTCCTACAACATTATATTGTAAGTACTGCACATGATCAAGAGATGGTACAGTGTGCAGTATACTACAAGGTAACTAGTTCTTTTTCATATAGAGAATAGGAGGTATAAACGGTAACATGTTATGACTGACAGGCTTTGAAAAAAATAGCAAATGAAATGCAGGTTTTAAGACGCCTGGGAAAAACAAAACACTTTGTAAAGACATACAGTTGATGTTGGAAGTTTACATACACCTTAGCCAAATACATTTAAACTAATAAAAACTCCCTGTCTTCCCGGTCAGGTAGGATCACCACTTTATTTTAAGTTGGGTGAATTTTGGCCCATTCCTCCTGACAGAGCTGGTGTAACTGAATAAGGTTTGTAGGCCTCCTTGCTCGCACACACTTTTTCAGTTCTGCCCACATATTTTCTATGGGATTGAGGTCAGGGCTTTGCGATGGCCACTCCAATACCTTGACTTTGTTGTCCTTAAGCCATTGTCCATTTGGTAGACCAATTTGCGACCAAGCTTTAACTTCCTGACTGATGTCTTGAGATGTTGCTTCAATATATCCACATAATTTTGCTTCCTCATGATGCCATCTATTTTGTGAAGTGCACCAGTCCCTCCTGCAGCAAAGCACCCCCACAACATGATGCTGCCATCCCCGTGCTTCATGGTTGGGAAGGTCTTCTTCGGCTTGCAAGCCTCCCCCTTTTCCACCAAACATAACGATGGTCATTATGGCCAAACAGTTCTATTTTTGTTTCATCAGACCAGAGGACATTTCTCCAAAAAGTACGATCTTTGTCCCCATGTGCAGTTGCAAACCATAGTCTAGCTTTCTTTATGGCGGTTTTGGAGCAGTGGCTTTTTCCTTGCTGAGCGGCCTTTCAGTATATGTCGATATAGGACTCGTTTTACTGTGTATATAGATACTTTTGTACCCGCTTCCTCCAACATCTTCACAAGGTCCTTTGATGTTGGTCTGGGATTGATTTGCACTTTTCACAGCAAAACACGTTCATCTCTAGGAGACAGAACACGTCTCCTTCCTGAGCGGTATGACGGCTGCGTGGTCCCATGTTGTTTATACTTGCGTACTATTGTTTGTACAGATGAATGTGTTACCTTCAGGCATTTGGAAATTGCTCCGAAGGATGAACCAGACTTGTGGAGGTTACAATTATTTTTCTGAGGTCTTGGCTGATTTCTTTTGATTTTCCCATGATGTCAAGCAAAGAGGCACTGAGTTTGAAGGTAGACCTTGAAATACATCGACAGGTACACCTCCAATTGACTCAAATGACGTCAGTTAGCCTATCAGAAGCTTCTAAAGCCATGACATCATTTTCTGGAATTTTCCAAACTGTTTAAAGGCACAGTCAACTTAGTGTATGTAAACTTCTGACCCACTATGTAAACTTCTGATACAGTGAATTATAAGTTAAATAATCTGTCTGTAGACAATTTTGGGGAAAATTACTTGTGTGCACAAAGTAGATGTCCTCACCGACTTGCCAAAACTATAGTTTGTTAACAAGAAATTTGTGGAGTGGTTGAAAAACGAGTTTTAATGACTCCAACCTAAGTGTATGTAAACTTCCGACTTCAACTGTAAAAGCCACAAAGTCCTCACAGAGCTGCACAGTCGCTGCCACAATTGTATATGTTTTCATTTGGTGGTAGCCTTTGTCGGTAATATTCATGTTAAGGATTAGGAGAACTGGGAGAGAAGTGAGTGATCATAATTATGCACAATTTTATGCACAAAATTATGCACAATTGTATCTTTTGTCACACCCTATCGTCATCTCATCACCTGGTCGTCTGGGGTCCACAGGGATGAAAAGTGAGATTTCCATTGCAGACGCAACTACTTCCTCATCTTGTCTGGTGTCGCTCTTGAGCTGGTCTACATACGTGATATCTGGCTTGCCCCTTCCACAGGTGCCGCGCTATGGTGTCCAAAGGATCTGTTCACCAGCAGGGATGTCCTGTCTGTAGACCCCAAATAGTCAAAAATGAAATTCAAAACATTATCAGTCTAACTTCACTTCAAACTAAAGTATACTGCTATTGTAGTTTTTATTTTATTTTATTTTTATTTCACCTTTATTTATTAACCAGGTAGGCTAGTTGAGAACAAGTTCTCATTTGCAACTGCAACCTGGCCAAGATAAAGAATAGCAGTTCGACATATACAACAACACAGAGTTACACATGGAATAAACAAAACATACAGTCAGTAATACAGTAGAAAAAAAAGAAAACCAAAAGTCTATATACAGTGAGTGCAAATGAGGTAAGATAAGGGAGTTAAGGCAATAAATAGGCCATGGTGGCGAAGTAATTACAATATATAAATTAAACACTGGAATGGTAGATGTGCAGAAGATGAATGTGCAAGTAGAGATACTGGAGTGCAAAGGAGCAAGATAAATAAATAAATACAGTATGGGGATGAGGGAGTTGGATGGGCTGTTTACAGATTGGCTATGTACAGGTGCAGTGATCTGTGAGCTGCTCTGACAGCTGGTGCTGTAGTAGAGCACACAGGGTTGAAATCAGTTGAAATGAAAGAAAGTCTATCACCTCGCAAGAGAGTTCTAATACATGCACTCGTTCACTGTTACCCATCACTGACTCACATTATTTCTCTAAAATTGTACTGCCTCAAATCTCTGAAACAGCCTCTCGTAGTGCAGATAATTGCAGGCGAAGTCTGTGGAAGGTCAGGGTTGTGTTTGGAGGCTCTCTTAATTAATACCAGTGGGCCAAAGGCCTCTGAGTGAGAAGACATGAAAGACGAATTCTCAGTCAACTATTTTGTTCCGACAGGGAGGAATCCACAAGCATCAGCCAAATGTTTGTGTTTATCTTTTTGTGCAACGCCCATATACAACATGTTATTGCCAACTCCTTGGACAGTTTATATTGAGATTGTCAGGAATGCGTCAGCAGTTGTGTAAACGTTTATGATGTGTTGAAAGGTGTTCAAAAGTAACTCTGCTTTGGAACTTTAAGAGTTTTTTAGTATTGATCAATCAAAACAGTTACCCACATGTACTGTACAGTATACAGTGCATTCGGAAAGTATTCAGATCCCTTGACTTTTTCCACATTGTTACGTTACAGCCTTATTTTAAAATGGATTCAATTGTATTCAGACCCTTTATTCAGTACATTGTTGAACACCTTTGGCAGCGATTACAGCCTCAAATCTTATGGACTATGACGCTACGAGTGTGGCACACCTGTATTTGGGGAGATTCTCAAATTTTTCTCTGCAGATCCACTCAAGCTCTGTCAGGTTGGATGGGGAGTGTCGCTGAACAGCTATTTTCAAGTTTCTTCAGAGATGTTCGATCAGGTTCAAGCCCGGGCTCTGGCTGGGCCACTCAAGGACATTCAGAGACTTGTCCCGAAGCCACCCCTGCGTTGTCTTAGCTGTGTGCTTAGGGTCGTTGTCCTGTTGGAAGGTGAACCTTCACCCCAGTCTGAGGTCCTGAATGCTCTGGAGCAGGTTTTCATCAAGGATCACTGTACGTTACTCCGTTCATCTTTCCCTCGATCCTGACTAGTCTCCAGTCCCTGCCTCTGAAAAACATCCCCACAGCATGATGCTGCCACCACCATGCTTCACTGTAGGGATGGTGCCAGGTTTCCTCCAGACTTAACGCTTGGCATTCAGGCCAAAAAATTCAATCTTGTTTTCATCAGACCAACTAATCTTGTTTCTCCTGGTCTGAGAGTCTATAGGTGGCTTTTGGCAAACTCCAAGTGGACTGTCATGTGCCTTTTACTGAGGAGTGGCTTGCGTCTGGCCACTCTACCATAAAGGCTCGATTAGTGGAGTGCTGCAGAGATGGGAGAACCTTCCAGAAGGACAACCATCTCCACAAAGGTGTCACGCCCTGATCTGATTCACCTGTCCTTGTGATTGTCTCCACCCCCTCCAGGTGTCGCTTATTATCCCTGGTGTATATATCCCTGTGTTTCCTGTCTCTCTGTGCCAGTTCGTCTTGTGTGTTTCAAGTCAACCAGCGTGTTTTCCCGTGCTCCTGCTTTTCTATACTCTTTTGCTAGTCCTCCCGGTTTTGACCTTTGCCTGTTTTTCTGGACTCCATTCCCACCTGCCTGACCAATTTGCTTGCCCTGACCTCGATCCTACCTGCCATTCTATACCTCTGGAACTCTGAACTGGTTTTGACCTTTTGCCTGTCCACGACCATTCTCTTGCCTACCCCTTTTGGATTGTTAATAAACATCTTGGACTCTAACAATCTGCCTCCTGTGTCTGCATCTGGGTCTCGCCAGATGCAGACACAGGCTGTTGTCCTTATAAGAGGAACTCTGGAGCTCTGTCAGGGTGACCATTGGGTTCTTGGTTGCCACCCTGACCAAGGCCCTTCTCCCCCGATTGCTCAGTTTGGCCAGGCGGACAGCTCTAGGAAGAGTCTTGGTGATTCCAAACTTCTTCCATTTAAGAATGATGGAGGCCACTGTGTTCTTGGGGACCGTCAATGCTGCAGAAATGTTTTGGTACACTTCCCCAGATCTGTGACTCAACACAATCCTGTCTCAGAGCTCTACAGACAATTCCTTCAACCTCATGGTTTCGTTTTTCCTCTGACATGCACTGTCAACTGTGGAACCTAATATAGACAGGTGTGTACCATTCCAAATAATGTCCAATCAATTGAATTTATCACAGGAGGACTCCAATCAAGTTGCAGAAACAGCTCAAGGATAATAAATGGAAACAGAATGCACCTGAGCTCAATTTCGAGTCTCATAGTAAAGGGTCTGAATACTTATGTAAATAAGTTATTTCTGTTTCTTATTTTTAATACACTTGCAAACATTTCTAAAAAAAACGTTTTTGTCATTATGGGTTATTATGTGTAGATTGCAGATGTTTTATTTATTTTTAATCCATTTTAGAATAAGGCGAACATAACATGGAAAAAGTCAAGGGGTCTGAATATTTCCTGAAGGCACTGTATATTTACAAAATAATACATATGGGAGGAGTCAGCCTAGTACATCAGGACGCACAACTGCAGCACATTAAGACTTGTATTCTCTTGTGTATATTATGTTATGTCCAACTCAAGGTGTTTATAAACATGGATATCTACTTCACTTTTGTGGCACAGTCAATGCCACACAGGGCTACTAGCCAGAAGGTTGAGTGTTCTGACAACCAGAGGAGGAGCTCACTCTCATGCCTGTTTCACGATCAGAGCCGGTTGCTGCCAATGATCACCTAGGGGGAAATCTGATTTTTAACTTTTGGATGTCATATGTCATGAATTGACTTTTAACATTAATCTGAAGACTGTCATTTATCTAATCAACTAACTATGTTGAATTGTTACCCCATTAAATTAATCATGCAACAATTAACATATTAGGATTTGGGGCACCACGAGAGCGGTTCCTTAGCCTCTCTAGGGTAGGTGGGACGAAATCGTCCCACCTACTCAACAGCCAGTGGAATCCCGTGGCGCGTTATTCAAATACCTTAGAAATGCTATTACTTCAATTTCTCAAACATATGACTATTTTACACCGTTTTAAAGACAAGACTCTCGTTAATCTAACCACACTGTCCGATTTCAAAAAGGCTTTACAACAAAAGAAAAACATTAGATTATGTCAGCAGAGTACCCAGCCAGAAATAATCAGACACCGATTTTTCAAGCTAGCATATAACGTCACATAAACCCAAACCACAGCTAAATGCAGCACTAACCTTTGATGATCTTCATCAGATGACAATCCTAGGACATTATGTTATACAATACATGCATGTTTTGTTCAATCAAGTTCATATTTATATCAAAAACCAGCTTTTTACATTAGCATGTGACGTTCAGAACTAGCATACCCACCGCAAACTTCCGGTGAATTTACTAAATTACTCACGATAAACGTTCACAAAAAACATAACAATTATTTTAAGAACTATAGATACAGAACTCCTTTATGCAATCGCTATGTCCGATTTTAAAATAGCTTTTCGGTGAAAGCACATTTTGCAATATTCTGAGTAGATAGCCCAGCCATCACGGGCTAGCTATTTTGAACCCCACCAAGTTTAGCCCTCACCAAAGTCAGATTTACTATAAGAAAAGTTTGATTACCTTTGCTGTTCTTCGTCAGAATGCACTCCCAGGGCTTCTACTTCAATAACAAATGTTGGTTTGGTTCAAAATAATCCATAGTTATGTTCAAATATCCTCTGTTTTGTTCGTGCGTTCAAGACACTATCCGAAGGGTGACGAAGGGTGACGCGCCCAAATCGTTTTGTGACAAAACATTTCTAAATATTCCATTACCGTACTTCGAAGCATGTCAACCGCTGTTTAAAATCATCTCGTAAAAAAGCGATAATATTCCGGCCGGGAAACCCTGTTTACGTTCAAAGACAGAGAAAATAAAAACATGGTGTCGCCTTGTGCACGCGCCTCAGTCTCATTGTACTCTGATCGACCACCATCCAAATGCGCTAATGTTTTTCAGCCAGGGCCTGCAAAGACATCATTCAGCGGTTTGCCGCCTTCTGAGAGCCTATGGGAGCCGTATGAAGTGTCACATTACAGCAGAGATACTCAGTTTTCAATAAAGAGAGTGTAGAAGCCCAATAAATGGTCAGAGACGGCACTTCCTGTAAGGAATCTTCTCAGGTTTTTGCCTGCCATATGAGTTCTGTTATACTCAAAGACACCATTCAAACAGTTTTAGAAACTTTAGGGTGTTTTGTATCTATAATTCTTAAAATAATTGTTATGTATTTTGTGAACGTTAATCGTGAGTAATTTAGTAAATTCACCGGAAGTTTGCGGTGGGTATGCTAGTTCTGAACATCACATGCTAATGTAAAAAGCTGTTTTTTGATATAAATATGAACTTGATTGAACAAAACATGCATGTATTGTATAACATAATGTCCTAGGAGTGTCATCTGATGAAGATCATCAAAGGTTAGTGCTGCATTTAGCTGTGGTTTTGGTTTTTGTGACATATATGCTTGCTTTGAAAATGGCTATGTGATTATTTTTGGGAGGGTACTCTCCTGACATAATCGAATGTTTTGCTTTCGCTGTAAAGCCTTTTTGAAATCGGACAATGTGGTTAGATTAACGAGAGTCTTGTCTTTAAAATGGTGTAAAATAGTCATATGTTTGAGAAATTGAAGTTATAGCATTTTTGAGGTATTTGTATTTCGCGCCACAAAATCTCCTGCTGTTCTTCACCCAGAGACAGGAGACACGTCATTCCATTTTCTGGCGCCTTCTGAGAGCCAATGGAAGCCTTAGAAAATGTCACGTTACAGCAGAGATGCTGTATTTTCGATAGAGATGCAACAGAAGGACAAGAAATTGTCAGACAGGGCACTTCCTGTATGGAATCTTCTCTGGTTTTGGCCTGCCATATGAGTTCTGTTATACTCACAGACACCATTCAAACAGTTTTATAAACTTTAGAGTGTTTTCTATCCAAATCTACTAATTATATGCATATTCTTGTTTCTGGGCAAGAGTAGTAACCAGTTTAAATCGGGTACGTTTTTTATCCGGCCGTGCAAATACTGCCACCTAGCCCCAACAGGTTAACAGAGAAAAACACCAAAGAACGCGCTCTCTTCCACGCGCTTGGAAACACTACAGCCAAAATGGGAGCCAACTAGGAAAACTACAATTTCTGGCTCATTTTTCCAAAAACCAGCATGAAACTCTTTCTAGAGACTGCTGACATCTAGTGGATGCCCTGGGAACTGCAATCTGGGAAGATTTCACCTTATAATTTTTGTTATTTTATACTGCTAACCTACAAAGCATTACATGGGCTTGCTCCTACCTATCTTTCCGATTTGGTCCTGCCGTACATACCTACACGTACACTACGGTCACAAGACGCAGGCCTCCTAATTGTCCCTAGAATTTCTAAGCAAACAGCTGGAGGCAGGGCTTTCTCCTATAGAGCTCCATTTTTATGGAATGGTCTGCCTACCCATGTGAGAGACGTAGACTCGGTCTCAACCTTTAAGTCTTTATTGAAGACTCATCTCTTCAGTAGGTCCTATGATTGAGTGTAGTCTGGCCCAGGAGTTTGAAGGTGAACGGAAAGGCACTGGAGCAACGAACCGCCCTTGCAGTCTCTGCCTAGCCGGTTCCCCTCTCTCCACTGGGATTCTCTGCCTCTAACCCTATTACAGGGGCTGAGTCACTGGCTTACTGGTGCTCTTCTATGCCGTCCCTAGGAGGGGTGCGTCACTTGAGTGGGTTGAGTCACTGACGTGGTCTTCCTGTCTGGGTTGGCAACCCCCTTGGGTTGTGCCGTGGCGGAGCTCTTTGTGGGCTATATTCGGCCTTGTCTCAGGATGGTAAGTTGGTGGTTGAAGCTATCTCTCTAGTGGTGTGGGGGCTGTGCTTTGGCAAAGTGGGTGGGGTTATATCCTGCCTGTTTGGCCCTGTCCGGGAGTATCATCGGATGGGGCCACAGTATGCTCTCTCTAATTCTCTCTTTCTCTCTTTCTTTCTCTCTCTCGGGGGACCTGAGCCCTAGGACCATTCCTCAGGACTACCTGGCATGATGACTCCTTGCTGTCCCCAGTCCACCTGGCCATGCTGCTGCTCCAGTTTCAACTGTTCTGCCTGCGGCTATGGAACCCTGACCTGTTCACCGGACGTGCTACCTGTCCCAGACCTGCTGTTTTCAACTCTCTAGAGACAGCAGGAGCGGTAGAGATACTCTCAATGATCGGCTATGAAAAGCCAACTGACATTTACTCCTGAGGTGCTGACCTGTTGCAACCTTGACAATTACTGTGATTATTATTATTTGACCATGCTGGTCATTTATGAACATTTGAACATCTTGGCCATGTTCTGTTATAATCTCCACCCGGAACAGCCAGAAGAGGACTGGCCACCCCTCATAGCCTGGTTCCTCTCTAGGTTTCTTCCTAGGTTTTGGCCTTTCTAGGGAGTTTTTCCTTGCCACCGTGTTCTACACCTGCATTGCTTTCTGTTTGGGGTTTTAGGCTGGGTTTCTGTACAGCACTTTGAGATGTCAGCTGATGTAACAAGGGCTATATAAATTTGTTTTGATTTAATAAAAGTGACAGCCATTGAAAACAGTGGTAGGCTGATTTTTTGGGGGGATGATGGTTTGTCCTCGGGGTTTCGCTTGCCATATCAGTTCTGTTATACTCACAGATATAACTGTAACCGTTTTAGAAACTTTAGAGTGTTTCCTATCCAAATCAACCAATTATATGCATATCTTTGCTTCTGGGCCTGAGTAACAGGCAGTTTACTTTGGGCACACTTTTCATCCGGATGTGAAAATACTGCCCCCTACCCAAGAGAGGTTAAGATAGCAAGGTGGGACAACCACATATCACAGGCATAGTAAGCATGCTTTCCCTCAATGTCGCTATCAGAAAAGTCTGAGCTAGGAAAGGGGGTGACAGGGGTCAAGTGCAAGTGTTGGTTTTATGGAGGAGGGGGCTCAAGGTGAGGTGGGGGATTATTTAAGATACTCTTTGAAGTAGGGTTTCAGATGCTTTCGTAAGATAGGCAGGGACTCTGCTGTCCTAGCTTCAGGGGGAATCTGGTTCCACCACCGGGGGGCCAGAACAGAGAAGCACTTAGACTGGGCTGAGCGGGAGCTGCCCTCCAGCAGTGGTGTGAAGGCCAAGAGACCAGAGGTGGCAGAATGGGGTGTAAGGTTTGAGCATAGCATGAAGGTAGGGAGTGGCAATTACTCTTGCTACTCCGTAGATAAGTACCATGGTCTTGTAGTGGATGCGAGCTTCGACTGGAAACCAGTGGAGTGTGCAGAGGAGCGAGGTGACATGGGAGAACTTGGGACGGTTGAAAACCAGGCAGGCTGCAGAGTTTTGGATAAGTTGCAGGGGTTTACGGCACAAGCGGGAAGCCCAGCCAACGGCGAGTTGCAGTAGTCCAGACGGGAGATGACAAGTGCCTAATTTAGGACCTGCGCCGCTTCCTGTGTGAGGTAGGGGTCGTACTCTATGGATGTCGTAGAGCATGAACCTGCAGGAGCGAGTCACTGCTTTGATGTTTGTAGGGTCACACCAAGGTTATTTTCACTCTGGGATGGTGACACTGTGGAGTTTTTCAACTGTGATGGAGAGGTCTTTGAGTGGGCAAGGCTTCCCCAGGAGGAAGGTTGAGCTTGAGTTGATGGGCCAATATCGAAGCTGAGATATCTGCCAGGCACGCAGAGATGTGTGTTGCCACCTGGGTGCCAGAAGGGTGGAAGGAGAAAAGTAGTTCCTCGGGGACACCAGTAGTGAGAGTACATGGTGCAGACACAGATCCTCTCCACATCACCTGATAGGAGCGGCTTGCCAGGTAGGATGTAATCCAAGAGTGTGCAGAGCCTGAGAGGCCCAGTCCTGAATGGGGTGGAGAGGAGGATCTGAGCGTTCATGGTGTCGAAGGCAGCGAATAGATCTCGGAGGATAAGAACAGAGGAGAGAGAGTCAACTTTGGCAGTGCGGAGAGCCTCCATGGCACAGAGAAGAGCAGTCTCGGTTGAGTGACCTGTCTTGAAGCCTGATTGGTTTTGGTCAAGACGATCGTTCTGAGAGATATAACGAGAGTTGATCAGAGATAGCACACTGAAGTGTTTTGGAAAGAAAAGAAAGAAGGGATACAGGTCTATAGTTTTTGACGTCAGATGAGTCGAGTGTTGGTTTCTTGAGGAGGGGGGCAACTCGGGCCATTTTGAAGTCAGAGGGGACACAGCCAGTGGTCAGGGATGAGTTGATGAGGGAAGTGAGGAATGGGAGAAGTTCTCCAGAGATGGTCTGGAGAAGAGAGGAGGGGATGTGCTGAGCAAGCAGGTCGTCGGGTGGCCAGACCTCACTAGTCGTAAGATTTCATCTGGAGAGAGGAAAGAAAGAGGTCAAGGTGTTTGGTAGTTCTGTGTGAGTGGGATGAGTGGACTCAATAGGCTGAGTGAATGAGGACTGGATGTCATCAACCTTCTTTTCAAAGTGGTTGACAAAGTCATCCGCAGAAAGGTGGGAGGGAGGGGGAGGGGGTGGAGGACTAAGGAGGGAAGAGAAGGTGGATAAGAGTTTCTTACGGTTAGAGGCAGAAGCTTGACATTTAGAATGATAGAAAGTGGCTTTAGCAGCGAATACAGAGGAAGAGAAGGTAGAGAGGAGGGAGTGAAAAAATGATAGGGCCTCCGGAAGTTTAGTTTTCCTCCATTTTGGCTCAGCTGCCTGCAGCCCTGCTCTGTAAGCTCACAATGAGTCACTCAGCCACGGAGCAGGAGGGGAGGGCCAAGGAAAGAGGACAGCGTGAGTCAAAGGATGTGGAAAGGGAGGAGAATAAGGTCGAAAAGGCAAAATCAGAAGACAAGAGGGAGAAGGATTTAGCAGAAGGGAGAGATGATAGGATACAATAGGAAAGAGTAGTGGAAGAGAGAAAGCGAAGATAGCGACATCGCATGACCATCAGGGTAGGGGCTGAGTGGCTAGGGTTGGAGGAAAGGGAGACAGAAAAGGAAACAAAGTAGTGATCAGAGACCTGGAGAGGGGTTGCAGTGATATTCGTAGGCGAACAGGCTCTAGTAAAGATGAGGTCAAGCATATTGCTTGCCTTGTGAGTTGGAGGGGATTGGGAAAAGGTGAGGTCAAAAGAGGCAAGTAGGGGAAAGGGAGTTGGAAATAAATGAAGTCGAAAAGTGCGAAGAGCGATGAGCCATCATCAGGAAATTAGCTTATCAAGGTGTCAAGCTCATTAAGGAACTCTCCATGGGCACCTGGTGGGCGATAGATGACAACAATGTTAAACTTGAGTGGACAAGGGACAGCACGGAATTCAAATGAGGAGATGGACAGGTAAGTGAGGGAGAAAAGAGAAAATCTCCAATTGGGAAGAATTAGTATCCCTGTGCCACTACCGCGATAACCAGATGCTCTTGGACTACGAGAGAAAACGTAGTCAGATGAAGAGAGAGCAGCTGGAGTAGCAGTGTTCTCTGGGGTGATCCATGTCTCCGTCAGTGCAAAAAAGTCAAGGGATAGTCAAGGGATGCATGTGTACAACAAATGTGCCCACTCGTATTGGCACGTGCACTCTAGCCAACAATTTGCAGATACAGTGCTACTTACTACATGATGAGATTATTATGGACAAACGTGCCAGATTATTTATATTTGCCAAGCATTGATAATCATGTCACCAGAACACTTTCACCACCCTGTGAAGTTCATCATAATTAATTTAATCTCTAGGCAGCCTAATAAACTGCATGCTTTTCCCATAATGTGGTAACATTTTTATCAGATATGTAGACTACTTTACTCGCATTAAAAGGTTGGATGGACCTAGTCCATGTCAAGCCTTTTTGAGGGTGCTGGAATTATATTTTGAATGAACGTGCACATGATTACAGGATACGTTTTAAGTAGCCTAATCAGATTAAAACATTGTGACTGGTTGTGTTTATGCCAGAAAGTTAAATATTTTTGTTATATTGAAGCGTTAGGTTCTAGGTGAGCGAGGAATAGTTGCTCAGATTGGAGAGGAGGCAGAGCGTGTGTTAAGCTTTCCTGAATGACTGGGCCTGCTGGGAGCATGTGTCTGTGTTATTATAGCACGACTTTGGCGAATGATGATCTGCAACAGACAGCGCATTCAGTATCAGAAGTAAAAATATAGCCAGACCGGCCTGCTACTGTACCTTTCTAGACCTTATAAACTGATCCAAATCAAATGAACCATTCAAATTAAAGGACATTTGCGCCGTTATTCAAATGACATTTTCACTGCATCCTAGAGTAAAATGTTGTACTCACTTGAAAACAATAATACAATATTCATTGCATTGCGGCGTTGTAGGCTAGTCTAGGCAAGACAATTGTATTGTCCCTAAACAACATCAACATCATGCTCAGTGATGCACCTGGCCTCTCCGCTACCTATCAGCTATTCCTATTTATTCTTGTCGATTGATATAATAATGTATGAAGCTTTGAATGTTTTTATGTGTGGTATGATTGCTAGTTAGCTTATTGCAGATCTGGACAAACGATCCACCTACCACTATTGTCACTATGAATGGTGGATAGAGGGCAGGATAGACCAATATACTGGTAGACTGTACTGACCTGTGGTATAGTAAAAGTTAGCACATGGAAATGGTAAGTGTATAAGTACCAGAACACCTTTATATAGGGGAGGTGCATTTCAACCGCATGAAGAAATGTGGCTAGGATGCAAGAAATGACTGTGTGAGTGGGTGTATGTGTGGGTATGTGTCTGGGTATATGAATGGGAGAGTTAGGGAGGGTGCATGGGGATGTGGGTGCGAAGGAGGAGGGGGTTTATGTTGTGTGTGAATGGATGAGTGGGTGGAAGTATAAAGGGATGTTTAAAATATATATATTTAACCTTTATTTCACTAGGCATGCCAGTTAAGAACACATTTTTATTTACAATGACGGCCTACGAAAAGGCAAAAGACCTCTTGCAGGGATGGGTGCAGGGATTAAATAAAAATATAGGACAAAACACACATCACGATAAGAGAGACAACACTACATAAAGAGAGACCTAAGAACACAACATAGCATTGCAGCAACACATGACAACACAGCATGGTAGAAACACAACATGACAACAACATGGTAGAAACACAACATGGCAGCAGCACAACATGGTAGCAGCACAAAACAGGGTACAAACATTGTTGGGCACAGACAACAGCACAAAGGGCAAGAAGGTAGAGACAACAATACATCACGCAAAGCAGCCACAACTGTCAGTAAGAGTGTCCATGATTGAGTCTTTGAATGAAGAGATTGAGATAGAACTGTCCAGTTTGAGTGTTTGTTGCAACTCGTTCCAGTCGCTAGCTGCAGTGAACTGAAAAGACGAGCGACCCAGGGATGTGTGTGTTTTGGGAACCTTTAACAGAATGTGACAGGCTAACGGGTGTTGTATGTGGAGGATGAGGGCTGCAGCAGATATCACAGATAGGGGGGAGTGAGGCCTAAGAGGGTTTTATAAATAAGCAACAACCAGTGGGTCTTGTGACGAGTATACAGAGATGTCCAGTTTACAGAAGAGTATAGAGTGCATTGATGTGTCCTATGAAGAGCATTGGTGGCAAATCTGATGGCCGAATGGTAAAGAACATCTAGCCACTCGAGAGCACCCTTACCTGCCGATCTATAAATTACGTCGCCATAATCTAGCATGGGTAGGTTGGTCATCTGAATTACGATAGAGGAAACCAAGTCTAGATTTAACTTTAGCCTGCAGCTTTGATATGTGCTGAGAGAAGGACAGTGTACCGTCTAGCCATACTCCCAAGTACTTGTATGAGGTTACTACCTCAAGCTCTAAACCTTCAGAGGTAGCAATCACACCTGTGGGGAGAGGGGCTTTCTTCTTACCAAACCACATGACCTTTGTTTTGGAGGTGTTCAGAACAAGCTTAAGGGCAGAGAAAGCTTGTTGGACACTAAGAAAGCTTTGTTGTAGAGCAATAGATTATTGTATTGGGAAATGTAGATTTTATGTGTCCACATAACTGAGTATGTGACTAACATTGTGAAACTGTTCTTGGGAGTATTGTCCTGTGTTGCAAACCAGCTTGCACCTGTGTCCTTGTATAGATAAAGTCCCGCCCAAGAACAAACTATAAAGTTATGTGATTATCACCCAATACTTCGTAATTGACTGTCTACACTGCGCTGTGTAACTCTGTTCCCTATGAGCTCAGAAATAAATAATCTTAGTTTGACTTGGACTCCAGCAAATCTTTACGTTATAATATCCACCACAATTATCAAAAGTCTATACAATATGCGTACAATGTATGCAACCACAGTCTAATTTTTGGTACATTAGGAGAGGAATCGTTTGCTTTATGTTTGTTGTGTGTTTTTTTGTTAAATGTCTGCTCAGCCCACATGCACACATGCTCTATACACACTATTTATACAAAAGTATGTGGACACACTTCAAATTAGTGGATTTGGCTATTTCAGCCACACCCGTTGCTGACATGTGTATAAAATCGAGCACACAACTCACTACCGAGTTACAAACTGCCTCTGGAAGCAATGTCAGCACAATAACTGTTCGTCTGGAGCTTCATGAAGTGGGTTTCAATGGCCGAGCAGCCGCACACAAGCCTAAGATCACCATGCACAATGCCAAGTGTCGGCTGGAGTGGTGTAAAGCTCACCGACATTGGACTCTGGAGCAGTGGAAACGCATTCTTTGGAGTGATGAATCACGCTTCACCATCTGACAGTTCGATGGACAAATCTGGGTTTGGCGGATGCCAGGAGAACGCTACTTGCCCCAATGGATAGTGCCAAATGTAAAGTTTGGTGGTGAAGGAAGAACAATGGTCTGGGGCTGATTTTCATAGTTCGTGCCCCTTAGTTCCAGCAAAAGGAAATCTTAACGCTACAGCATACAATGACATTCTAGATGATTCTGTATTTCCAATTTCCAAGCGAGGTCCATACAGAAATGGTTTCTCGAGATTGGTGTGGTAGAACTTGACAGAGCCCTGGCACAGAGCCCTGGCCTCAACCCCATTGAACACCTTTGGGATGAATTGGAATGCCGACTGCAAGCCAGACCTAATCGCCCACCATCAGTGCCTGACCTCACTAATGCTCTTGTGGCTGAATGGAAGCAAGTCCCTGCAGCAATGTTCCAACATCTAGTGGAAATCCTTCCCATAAGAATGGAGGCTATTATAGCAGCAAAGTGGTGACCAACTCCATGTTAATGCCCATGATTTTGGAATGAGATGTTCTATAAGCAGGTGTCCACATACTTTTTGTCATGTATTGTACAGTATATAATGTAAATAATAACTATTTATACTAGGATCCTCCCATTATATGGAATGCCCACTACCCTTATATGTCAGGTCTGTTCAAATGTTTTACTTGGTTCTTTAATGACAGACAGAATAGAAAAGGTTAAGTTAGATTCTATACAAGTAAAGACCAACAAAATCCAAATTTATCTCATGGAATGTGCACGGGCTCCATGATGGGGGAAAAAATGGTTCTTGAAACCTTAAAGAGATTGTCAGCAGATCAAATCAAATCAAATTGTATTTGTCACATGCGCCAAATACAGCAAGTATATACCTTACCGTGAAACGCTTACAAAAAGACCTTAAACAAAAATGCAGTTTTAAGAAAAATAACAGTAAAGAAAAAAAGTACTAAATACACTAAAATAACAATTACGAGGCTATATGGGGGTACTGGTACTGAGTCAATGTGTGGGGGTACAGGTTAGTCAAGATAAATGAGAGAATATGTACATGTAGGTAGGGATAAAGTTTGATAAAAATGTATATGAATCAGAATTAAACAGTGGGATGGATCCCATAGCCTTTTAAGATTCAACAACTCTGAAGCAACCCCGGGAAGTCTTCCTGTGGGCTCGGAAGTTGCCCCGGACCCCTCCGCCATTCCCACAGAGTACCAGGACCTCCAGGAGGTTTTAAGTAAGGCCCGGGCCACTTTGCTTCCTCCGCACCGACCCTATGACTGCAGGTGTCAACCTTCTCCCTGGCACCACACCACCCGGGGGGCAACTGTACTCTCTGTCGGTGCCGGAGACCAAGGCTATGGAGACCTACAACGAGGACTCCATAGCTGCAGGGTGTATCCGTCCTTCTGCCTCCCCAACCGGCACAGGGTTCTTCTTTGTGGAGAGGGACAAAACCCTGCGACTGTGCATCGACTGCGCATCGACTGCAGGGGCCTCAATGACATCGCGGTTAAGAAACGTTAACCCCTACCACTCATCGCCTCTGCCTTCAAGCTGCTCCAGGGGGCCACCATATTCTCCAAGTTGGATCTGCAGAACACCTACCACCTGGTGCGGATACGGGAAGGGGACGAGTGGAAGACTGCCTTCAACATGGCCACCGGTCACTACGAATATCTGGTCATGCGATTTGGTCTCACCAATGCTCCAGCTGTGTTCCAGGCCCTGGTTAATGACATTCTCCGCAAAATGTTGAACCGGTCCATCTTCGTCTACCTCCACGATGTCCTCGTTTTCTCACACTCACGTGCTCCATGTCCGACAGGTCCTCCTGCGCCTCCTGGATAACCAACTTTTTGTGAACGCGGAGAAGTGCGAATTCCATCGCTCCACCATCCCCTTCCTTGGTTACATCATTGCTGCGGGGAATGTACAGATCCCGAAAAGGTGATGATGGTGATGGTGGATTGGCCCCAGCCTACGTCCAGAGTGCAGCTGCAACATTTCCTTGGATTTGCCAAATGTTATCACCACTTTATCCAGGGTTACAGCACCCTAGCTTCCCCCCTGTCTGCACTCACCTCTCCCAAGGTCCCGTTGACGTGGTCCCCAGCTGCTGACTGGACCTCAAGCACCGCTTCACCACAGCTCCCATATTGGTGCATCCTGACCCGTCCCGTCAGTTCCTGGTGGAGGCCGACACTTCGGATGTTGGAGTGGGGGCTGTCCTGTCCCAGCGTTCTGCCCGGGACCTCAAGTTCTTCTCTCATCATCTTAAACCACAGAGAGAAATTATGATGTGGGGAATTGTGAGCTTCTCGCCGTGAAGATGCTGTTGGAGTAGTGGAGGCACTGGTTGGATGGGGCGGAACGTCCTTTCATTGTGTGGACGGATCACAAGAACCTGGAATATCTCCGCACCACCAAGCATCTCAATTCCAGGCAAGTTAGGTGGCCCCTGCTTTTCACCCGGTTCACCCTCTCCTACTGACCGGGATCCAAGAATGTCAAGCCGGATGTGCTGTCACGCCGCTATAGCCCCGTGGCTACACCCTCAAACCCTGAGACCATCCTTCCCACCTCATGCCTGGCAACGACACTCAACTGGGGAATAGAGAATTAGGTACGCGAGGCGCAGCGTTCCCAGCCGAACCCCGGGGGGATGTTTGTCCCTGATGCCGTCAGCCCCTCGGTCCTGAGGTGGGCCCACTCGTCCAGACTTCCTTGCCACCCGGGCTCCCATCGGACCCTGGCCTTTGTTGCGACAACGCTTTTGTTGGCCTACCATGGTCCCTGATGTCTTCACGTTTGTCACCACATGTACGATCTGTGCGCAGAACAAGACTCCTCGGCAAGCTCCAGCTGGTCTGCTTGTCCCTCAGCGTCCCTGGTCTCACATATCCTTGGACTTCGTCACAGGTCTCCCCCCAGTCTGATGGCAACACCGTCATCATGACAGTAGTGGACCGGTTTTCCAAAGCTGCTCATGTCATTCCTCTCCCCAAGCTACCCTCTGCCAAAGAGAAGGCATAGCATGTCTTCTGGATCCATGGATCTCCTACCGGGGTCCTCAGTTCTTGTCCCGGTTCTGGAAGGCGTTCTGCACACTCATTGGGTCGTCGGCCAGCCTGTCCTCCGCGTTCCATCCTCAGTCTAATGGCCTGACGAGAATTCTCTGCTGTTCATCTTGTGTTGCCCCGTACCCTCTGTATACATCCCACCTTTCATGTGTCTAGGACTAAACCTATGTCTCACAGCCCTTTGTCTCCTGTTTCCCTGTTTTCCTGGATTTTGACCATTCTGCCTGTCCTGACCCTGACTGCTGTTTTGTACCTTGTGACACTGCCCTAGATAACTGACCTCTGCCTGTCCTTGACCTGTCATTTGGCTGCCCCCTGTTTCTGTAATAAACTTTTGTTACTTCAAACTGTCTGCATCTGGGTCTTCTCCTGAGTCACGGCCAGATGTGATACAGCCTGGATTTGAACCAGGGACTGTAGTGATGCCTCTTGCACTGAGATGCAGTGCCTAAGACCGCTGCGCCACTAGGGAGCAGCAGTCAAATGTAACAGATATCAGTATTGGTAAACATGAATATAAACTCAATTTACTTGCAGATGATTGCCTGATATACCTGACCAATATTGAAAACTCAATGCCCTCTTTGCTAAAAATATTCTCAGAATACAAAAAAATATCAGGTTCTAAATTTAACTTTGAAAAAAACAAAATGATGGCAAAAGAATGAATAACTCACAATTTAAAATAATTCTTAAAGTGGACCATAAAAAATATTAAATACTTGGGATGCTTAATAAGTGAACAAACAACAAATATATAAAGATAACTTTATTCTATTACTCAACAATATGAAAGCAGATCTGATTAAATGGGATAATCTTCCCATAAATGTTACAGGTAGAATAAACCTCTTTAGAATGGTATGGCTGCCAAAGTTTTATAATCTATTTTCAGTAATATATTCTGTCAAAAAGTATATTAGGTCATAACAGACTTTATATGGGCAAATAACATTTCTAGAATCAAAAGGAAAGTTTTACATCTTTCCAAATCTGAGGGTGGTTTTAACCTTTTAAACATTGTATCAACTTGCTACCCAAGGCTTCTACTTGCGACATATAGTTAAATGCACTAAAGAGGAATAATGGGTACATATTGAAGATGTGCATGCTCATCCCCAGAATATTTGTATGTGTCTATTTTCAAAGGATAACTTCATAGTTAAGAACACTATAACGATATGGAAGAAAATTAAACATATATTACAAGAACCAACATCACTCCCTAGAAACACAACCCTATGGAATAATCCTTGCATAGCTTTACAGAACTCACCGAAAAATGGCCCACGTGGAAAACTAAAGCCATAAAAAACGTAAATGATTGGATACAGGAAATACATTTATCTCCATGACATAATTAAAAAGTAATTTTGGACTGATCAACATAGACGGTTTAACAGACATGCAATTTAATGTTACATATCATGAAATTTTGATTTGAAATCTTTTGGACATCAGAGCAACCTTGAGGAAATTTGATCTGAGAGAGAAAAGGATGTTCATATGATAGGGAAGATCTACAAAACATTTCAGAAGGCATGTCCAACTGACAATCTCAAAGAAAAAAATATATACACTTTTGGAAGCAAGATTTAAAAAGAACTGATGCTGATGGGAAGTTGGAGCATAACTAACTAAATTACAGTTGACAAAATCTACGTTTGATCCAGTATAAACTAATGTATAGAATTTATTATACAGGAGACAAAATTCCCAAATTCTACAGCACAACGGCAGAGTCATGTCTCAAGTGTAAAACTAAAAATGACTCAATAATCCATGCCTTCTGGGAACACTGTAAAATTCGGAAGTTGTGGGCAGAGCTGGAAAGTTGGCTGTTTGTATGTGTTTGTAAGTTGTCGTTTTTTTGAAAGATCCCAGAAATGTTCCATAGACACAAAAAATGTATTTTTCTCAAATTTTGTGCACAAAGAATGTGGCTGCCTCACAACTGCAGACCACGTGTAACCACGCCAGCCCCGGACCTCCACATCCGGCTTCTTCACCTGCGGGATCGTCTGAGATCGGCCACCCGGACAGCTGATGAAACTGTCGGTTTGCACAACCGAATAATTTCTGCACAAACTGTCAAAATCCATCTCAGGGAAGCTCATCTGTATGCTCGTCGTCCCCACTAGGGTCTTGACCTGACTGTAGTTTGACGTCGTAACTGACTTCAGCGGGCAAATGCTCACCTTCGATGGCCACTGGTACACTGGAGAAGAGTGCTCTTCACAGATTAATCCCGGTGTTACAGTTCCCTCCAATATCCAGCAACATAGCACAGCCATTGAAGAGGAGTGGGACAACATTCCACAGGCCACAATTAACAGCTTGATCAACTCTATGCGAAGGAGATGAAAATGGCAAATGGAGGTCACACCGGAAACCTACTGATTTTCTAATCCACACCACTACCTTTTTCTAAGGTATCTGTGACCAACAGATGCATATCTGTATTCCCAGTCATGTGAAATCCATAGATTAGATCCTAATTTATTTATTTAAATTTACTGATTTCCTTTTATGAACAGTAACTCAGTAAAATCGGAATAATTATAGTAAAACCTGCAAAGAGCGAATGTAAACCAGGGAAAAGACACTACCCTCCCTTGTGCCCAATAAAAAAACACACAACCCTCCCCAAAGCAAACAAATAAGTTTGACAACCCTCCCCTATTTTGGACCACAGTAAATTGCGATCTGTCTCTTAGTTGTTAAAGTTTACAGTGAAAGCATTTTTCCATCTCGAAAATGTATACAAAAAATATATATTTTTTGTTTGTTGTTGTTGCAATGCACCAAAAATGATATCCCCCAACTCACTTGGACCCCTGCTGAGACCCACAAGTGGGTCCCATCCCACAGTATGGAAACCACTGTTCTAGAATATGCTGTCTCAACCGATGATGGGCACAATACAAACACCTCAGAAATAGGGTGTAAGCTGCAACATGGGAAAAAATCTGAATTTTAACATTTTCTTGTGGTGTTATGGAGCATGCAGAATGGCTTTATCACCCGGCAGGTGCTTTAGAGTGGTACAGGTGGATGCAAACAGTTCAGTAGGCGCTAGCAAGCTTTCAGAATCAACTAGGTGTGAAACTACAGCAGGTTAAGGTTTTTCAGCAATGAAGTGAATCTGATGAATTCATGTTATCTTGTTTTTTACATTTTCTTCATTTTTTGTTCGACATTATTCTGAAGCTCTGAGCTTTCACAAATGCTTTCACAAGTCTCCACCTCTGTGGAGTTTAATTTTGGATGTGTGATGACATCTGACTGCTTTGTACTGTATCACACCATTTCTTCATTAAAGATGCACTCCGGGATCTTAAGCAGCACAAATTGGATTTGTAACATACGCAACATTTGTATCATATCACATGAAATGGATGAAGTACTACACAATTGAATGACTTAGCACACAAAAAACGGGGACCCGTTTTGGCTCGTGAGCACCACTTTCAAAACTACTGACTGAAGTTATACAAAAGTTTAGAGGGCTTAAGGGCTGCAATCCATTTTACAAGCTGTTAGCTAGAAATATGATAAATTATTTGATTTGTTGAGGGAATTCAGAGAGGAAGAGGGCGAAACGAGAGGCTTGAATCTGCCCCAAACTCTGTCTGTGCAAAAATACAATGAGAAGCAAATGAAGTGAGGATTTTTGTGTTTGGAGGTCAATGAGAAATTGATGAATTCGGTCAACATAAAATTGAATAGCTAATTTGATATGTGAGGCTTATTTGATCAAATAGAAGTTTTGTGATGTTTAGGTTCTTACGAATGTACTGATATAGGTGGCATTCCGAAAACTTTGAGAAAAATGATTTTATATCAGAGTTGTCTCTGTTGTTCACACACATAACTGCCCTCTCATTGGCTAGAATGTTCCCACCTGATCCCGCCTCCCCCTGCCTGGCTTCGGCCTATGTGGGCATTTATTCCCATTGTTAGTGCTGCCAGTCCCATTACTCGTCAGTGTATAGATCATCTTTGGCGAAGTCGATGCAACATGGCATATGTTGTCATTCACTGCATCAGGATTGTTACGATAAAACAAGGAGTCATGGCGATCAGAAATTAAACTCATTGCATCTTGCGGAATCGTTGGTGTAATTATTATTCATTGAATGTATCAGTATGAGCAAAAGTTCCAAGTACTAATTTAAAACAATCTGTGTTGTCCTTGCATGCATCAGTATTTATTGAGATGCCCATGGAGGTTATGGGGGATATCTAGTGGACCATCTTCTGCACCTCTCTAAACAAACATCTAAGCTAATTTCCTGACTTCAGGGGGAGTTTTGTCTGTGCTTTCCATCCATGCAATTTCCTCCTTCCATCTCTGATGGATACCTGCAGTGAATTTGTTTGTCAGACACTGCTGGAGGTGTCTAATGGCTAATATTTCCAAGGCAGTCTAATTTGTTTTTTATTTTATCTGTAACTCATGTCTTTATCACTCTCTAACCTCAGATGCTTTCTGGATTTTTTCTCTGCATCTTTGGGGGATGTACCTAGAGTAGCTTCTGTAATTATTGAATGTCTAAGGGAATATGGAAAACTGAGTTCATAAATAGTTCAATGTGGGTATTAAAAGTCAAATTTCATTCATATTGTGCTGCATCTACACACACACCTAATACGTACATAAAAAAACGACTTGCTGTTGACAGTTGTCTTTAGACGATATGATTATGAAATTGTGCATTTTATTGGAACATTGACAGTGGACCACAATGAAAGGCTTTACCTTACAATAGCTTCTACCACAGATAAGTAATGATCAACAACACCTGTGACGTATAATACAATTCCAAGTGTGAATTTACTACCCCAACATTGTTGATGCCTCTGGCTGAATCCTGTACCTGTTGTTATCAGAGGGTTGAGTCTAAAATTCCTAGAGGCTGCATTTCCTCTCGAAGTGGCTCTGTTAAAATTGCATGAATATATTTCCACAGTAATGTTCTATCAATAATGGCTGAGTGAAGAGCCATTAACGATGCTTGAGAAGAACTGAGGAAGAAGTGTTAGGCTACTTCACTGGGTTTTCTAGGCAATGCCGTCTGTCATTTGCAAAAGCTTGGCTCTCAAGACAATTAACAGAGTTTAGAAAAGGCAAAATTGTCAATTGTGTCTTTACAATGTTCAAAAATCAGCAGCTCAGCACTTGACTATCAGTAAAGGGAGTGAAAGACCTTATATTCATGCTCAGCTCAGATTTGCTAATCTGTTTGGAGAATCGTTATTTACGATACATACTGTGAATGAATCAAATACAAATTAGGAATTATACATACAAAGAATCGAGTGACACAGATATGCTATGGCAAATTAGAACATGGCATTACCATTCATTTCAAAAAGGTCTCCTGAAGCAGCAGATAAACCATATGGATCTTCCACATCTGCTGCCTTTGATGTGAGAAATCCCAACAGGAAATCCCCCAAATGAGAGATCAAATTCTGTTTGATGCCATCTACCACTGCATCGCAACATAAAACAATGCCCTGACATGTTTTTGTGATGGGCCGCTGACTAGCACATAACCAAGCTTGAAGTATTCCTCTCCGCACAGGCACCTGCTTATGACCTACAGTTGCAACTATGACACCACATTCAGGTTCAAGTCATGTCATCAAGCCATCTGTTTTAATGGGTCACACATTTTTAATTGAGTGCTCACAATCCACGAGGCTGGTTTAAATGTGAACTGGTAACGCTGTAAAAACAACATTGTAATAACATGGTAATAACAATTATTACTGAATCATTATTGAACAGTAGGCTACATATGAATCTAATCATTCATACTATTGTCTTTTGTGTGTTAGCATCTGGTTGGTATGTTAGTAATTCTGTTAGAATGTTTATAGATTTAATAATATCATATATGAGAGCAGCAACCATGTGCACAGTGGAAATTGCATTGCAGTGCTCACAGACTTATTGTTGACCTGGAAAGCAACATCTTTGCTGGATTACAAGACAGCACCTCAGGACATACAGATACTGTTGAGTGCACATGGTGTAAGGGCCATGGTATTGACCACCCTGTTTTTATAAACCCACTGCCCCCTTTCACAAACATGCCGCATGTCTTATCTAGCCTGCTCTCTTGCTCTGACATGAGATTAGAGGATAGCCTACCCTCGGGCCTTTTAAAGCTCATTGAAGCTGTGTCCAACTAAATGGAATTGTACGCTCAAACTACAATGCAGCCCTAAGTTCATCAGTACACTCTTAACTGTAGCATACACGTGAACTTTATACCCTTAAATTCAGTGCTCTTACATGTTCATTTTGTTTATAGGAAAACAGCTAACATCCTGTATTTCAACACATTCTGCCATGGGGCAGAGAAAAATGTGCAGTTTTATAGACGTTCTCATGCCATTTACAAATTTTTCCATGAGGCTGATACAAAATGTTGCTGTTTTAAAGCTAATTTCCTGCAATTCTAATCATTTTGCAAAGGGGCAGAGAGAAAAATGTGCCATTGTATAGCTAATTTCCTGATATTCACATTTTGCCATCAGGCTAAGAGAAAATGTTGCAGTTTTCACATGATGACTCAGGATGAGACCCAGATGTAAACACAGGAGGCAGATGGTTCGAGTCCTTGTTATTTATTAAAATACAAGGGGCAGGCAATAGGCAAGTCGAGGACAGGCAGTTCATTAACCATGTCAGAGTCTGAAAGGTACAGGGGGGCAGGCAGGCTCAAGGTCAGGACAGGCTGAATGCTCAGGCAGGCAGGCTCAGTGTCAGGGCAGGCAGAATAGGTCGGAACCAGGAGGGCTAGAAAACAGAGACTAGGGAAAAACAGGAACACAGAAAACCACGCTAGTAGGCTTGACAAGAGGTATAAATACACTGGGGATAATGGTGAAGATGGGCAACACCTGGAGGGGGGTGGAGACAAGCAAAAAGACAGGTGAAACAGACCAGGGTGGAGTATAGACAAGCACAAAGACAGATGAAACAGATCAGGGTGTGATATGTAAAGCTAATTGAATGTAATTATAAACATTTTGCCATGGCTTATGACGTGTTCTGTGTACATTTGCTGTGCACTTTTTCAGAGTTTAACCTTTTACTGCAGTTGGCTAAATCAGGGCCAGACAGTGATTCTTGGTAGTCTTAAACAAATCTACTTTGAAACAAAAGTACACACCTCACATACATGATTATGGGCTTAAAAAAAGAAGACACCTGTACCATGTCAGATATGTATTACATTTTGAGTTTGCATCCCAATATTACTCGCTATTTACAGTACATCACAGAAGACTGAAATATAAAACTGTTTGACATAGAAACACCGGATTTTCGTCGTAAAAATAAAATGTAATGAAATATTAACATTCCACCCATGAGGCCAAAGAGGTAGCTTTTGGTCATTGACTGCAGGAAAGGGCTACAGCTAGAATTCTTAATTGAAACAATAACAAACCGGACACCCCAACCTCTGTGTTGTAATAAAGCTGAGGGATGGGCCCTGGAGAAATGTAGCCCATCTCAAATTCATAGACAGAGACATGGATGCAAGGACCATCCATGAAATATATATTTTTGAAATCTAGTTTTAACCATGTTTTGAGACTATAGTGTTTATTTACAAACATTGGAATAAAAGCTTTTATTTTGGGTTCTCATGGGGTACGACAGTTGAACCAAGCTCATGAAGCATTTATAAGTTATAGTCTTCAAGAATCAATATATCATTCATTTATAAGTCCAAAAATGGATGTGGCAACTAAGGATTCTAGCTTCAAATAATGAATGTAGGCCTACTGAATATGACAATATTGGTTGTCTGTGAGTACACACTACAAACTGTTCTCTAATAGTGTTTTTGTACCTGGGTACTGTACCATAACGGTTTACTTTCTATATGTTCAGTTCTGTTTCGGCATTCTTTGGTTTTCCATGTAATATTTGTGACGTGCTCAATCATTTTCAGTCACGCTAGCTCATTAGCATAAAGTATTGAGGGTTGATGCGATGGGTTATCTTGAAGGGACCAATGAAGCAAGGACAGAACTTTTTGCAGGGGAGGCGGAGCCGGATGTCTCTGGTAGAGAGCCACACACGCTGTCCGGGGTGAAAGAGTGGCGTAGGTCAGCGGCGTCTGTCAGCAAAGCGTTTCTGGGTATTAGAACTCACTCATGCACTCATCCCTCCGCCTTACTCCATTTCAGTGTGTCCTTGGTTACCAATCCCCCATGTTTCACTGGGAGGCGGAGCCTGGTACTGTCCCAGCTGTCGACGACTGGTTTCGGCGTAGTGAGCGGGTATGGGAGACCTCTGAGCGTATTCGGCCCAGGCCATATACTGACTCTAGTTGTGTGGAGAGGCAGAACATTGTTGGCGGAGGCACTTCCCTATTTCATGGTTCAGGTGTGCCGTCTGCCCATTGGCCTGGGGGTGATACCCGGAGGAGAGGCTGAGGGCGACCCCCAGTCGGTCACAGAAGGCTCGCCACACCCAGGAGACAAACTGGGGCCCACGGTCAGAGACAATGTCCTCCGGAATCCCATACAGACAGAACACCTGCTGGAACATACACTCCGCCAATTCCATGGCGTTAGGTAGATGAGGAAGAGGAACCAGACGACACATTTTTGAAAAGCGAACTACTATGACAAGGATGGTGGTGTTACAGGATTCAGGAAGGTCTGTGAGGAAGTCAACAGCTATGTGTGACCAGGGTCTGTGAGGGAATGGCAAAGGTTGAAGCCTCCTGGAAGGGAGATGAAGGCTTTTGGTTTGGGCGCAGACTGGACAGGAGAGTACGTAATCCCTTACGTCGGATGTCAGTGAGGACCACCAGAACTTCCAGTCTAGAAGTTCAGTGGTTCATGTAATGCCCGGATGTCCTGACGCCAAGGACGTGTGACACCATTGCATCAGTTGGGGTCTAACAGCTGCTGGTACGTAACTCTTCCCAGCTGGTGTCTCAGGAGGAGCTGGGTCTGAGGTTAGGGCTTCTTGTATGGCAGAGTGAACCTCCCACTGTACCGGTCCCATAATGCAAGAGGAAGGAAGAATGGCTGTAGGGTCTGAGTTACTGGTCGGAAGGTCAAACTGTCGGGAGAGAGCATCAGCTTTTACGTTTTTCTTTCCAGGGATGTAAGTAACATGAAAATCGAAGCGTGTGAAGAGAGCCCAGCGGGCTTGTCTGGAGTTTAACCTTTTTTGTATTTATTTTTTTTATTGTTATTTCACCTTTGCCAGTTTAGAACAAGTTCTCATTTACAACTGTGACCTGGCCAAGATAAAGCAAAGCAGTGCGACAAAAACAACACATGGGATAAAAAAACGTACAGTCAATAACATAATGTAAAAATCTGTATACAGTGTGTGCAAATGAAGTAAAGAGGCAAGGCAATAAATAGGCCAATAGTGGTGAAGTAATTAAATTTACACTGGAGTGATATGTGCAGATGAGGATGTGCAAGTAGAAACACCGGTGTGCAAAAGAGCAGAAAAATAAACACAAATATGGGGATGAGGTAGGTAGTTGGTTGGATTGACTATTTACAGATGGGCTGTGTACAGCTGCAGCGATCGGTAAGCTGCTCTGACAACTGACGCTTAAAGTTAGTGAGGGAGATATAAGTCTCCAGCTTCAGTGACTTTTGCAGTTCGTTCCAGTCATTGGCAGCAGAGAACTGGAAGGAAAGGCGGCCAAAGGAGTTGTTGACTTTGGAGATGACCAGTGAAATATACCTGCTGGAGCGCGTGCTACGGGTGGGTGTTGCTATGGTGACCAGTGAGCGGAGATAATGCGGAGCTATACTTAGCAAAGACTTATAGATGACCTGGAACCAGTGGGTTTGGCGACGAATATGTAGCAAGGACCAGCCAACGAGAGCATACACGTCGCAGTAGTGGGTAGTATATGGGGCTTTGGTGACAAAATGGGTGGCACTGTGATAGACTACATCCAGTTTGCTGAGTAGACTCATCGATAGGATAGTCAACCTCTTGGTCCCTCTGATATATTCCAAATTGCGATGATCTGTTAGGACGAGAAAGGGATGTTGTGCGCCCTCCAACAAGTGGTGCCACTCCTCGAGGGCCAGCTTGATGGCGAGGAGTTCTGTTCCCCACATCGTAATTCCTCTCAGCGGGGGATCATTTCCTGGAGCAGAAGGCACAAGGATGTGATTTGGGAGGTGTTCCCACCCGCTGAGAGAGTATGGCTCCTACTCCTACTTCGGAGGCATCCACCTCCAGGGTGAAAGGAAGGGTCGGATCAGGTTGGCAAAGGACAGGACCTGAGGTGAAGAGGCGTTTCAAGATGTTGAACGCAGTTAGGGCGGTATCAGTCCATTGAAGGGTCCGGGTCTTTTGGCTGGTAAGGGCAGCGGCCGTAGAACTGAAGTTCCGAATGAACAGGCGATAAAAGTTACAGAACCCAATGAAACGTTGGAGTTCCTTAACAGTGGTGGGTTTGGGCCAGTTACTGACGGCGGTGACCTTGTTCTCATCTATGCTGACCCCTCCAGGTGTCAGTACGAAGCTGAGGAAGTCTACCGAGGTTACATGGAAGCCACTCTTCACATAAAAGTTATGGTCAAGGAGCTGTTGAAGAACCTTTTAAACATGCTGTATGTGTTCCTTCAGGGAGTAGGAGTAAATCAGGATGTCATCAATGTAGACGATGAGAAATCGGTTGATCATATCCTGGAAAACCTTGTTCATAAAGGATTGGAAGACGGCGGGGGCGTTCGTAAGGCATGACCAGGTATTCGTGTACTCCCTGTTCACCCATGACTGCGTGCCCATGCGCACCTCCAACTCAATCATCAAGTTTGCAGATGACACAACAGTAGTAGGACTGATTACCAACAATGATGAGAGAGCCTACAGGGAGGAGGTGAGGGCCCTGGGAGTGTGGTGCCAGGAAAATAACCTCTCTCCCAATGTCAACAAAACAAAGGAGCTGATCATGGACTTTAGGAAACAGCAGAGGGAGCACCACCCTCTCCCCATCGACAGGACCTTAACAGCTGATCAGGGATACCTCCGTTGTAACTAACTCTGCTGCGCTCAACTTTGAGAGTTGATACACACGTTAACAAGAAATTTGTGGAGTGGTTGAAAAACGAGTTTTAATGACTCCAACCTAAGTGTATGTAAACTTCCGACTTCAACTGTAGGTCAAAAGCGCACCAGTCTGATACCCAAAATGATTTGGTACTGGCTAGCTTGTAAAGCGTACTGATGGGCGGGTTTTGCACAGTTGTCATCATCATAACAATAAGAACGTTCCAAACTGACTGATTGTCCATTCTATAGGTTGTTAACAATAAAGTCACATTTCAAACATTCCATTCCCAGCTGAAGGGCTAGCCTGCAGCCCGCTCCTCATTGTCCCCATTAAAATGCCTACATTTAGGCTATTGTTTATATGTGTATTTCACACTATTTGGGGGTAAAAATCTGAGTAGAAGTACAGCAATCGAGTATTAGTGAAGCAAAACTTTAGCGGTCAAAACCATTCACCTTCGGATGACAGGGGAGCGGGTGTATACGCAGGGCCCGGCTGTAAAAGAGACCTTGGTCTCAGTCTGTGTTCCTTGTTGAAATAAAGATATAATAATAATAATAATAATAATAATAATAATTTATAAAAGGTCATATATATATTTTTATACCAACTAGCTCAAAAATAAGTGAAAATTTGATAATGTTCTGGTAAAAAAAGTGTAGATTGGCTCAGGTGGCCAAGTGGACACAAGGCTGTTGGCTCGTCGTGAAGAGGAATATCTCTGACAAGGCCATGCTGGTGGGTGGTAACATTCAAATAAAACCCAGCCCTGAAACTAAACTGAAAATAATTTGTATGTCATAGCAAAAGACATCGCATTCACACGGATTTGCACGAAGTGGGCAGTTCGGATTCATCACTTCTAACCCAAATACACTGAACAAAAATATAAACGCAACATGCAACAATTTCAAAGATTTTACTGAGTTACAGTTCATATAAGGAAATCAGTCAATTGAAATAAATTCATTAGGCCCTAATCTATGGATTTCACCTGACCAGGAATACAGATACGCATCTGTTGGTCAGATACCTTAAAAAAAATAATTGGGGCATGGATCAGTAAACTAGTCAGTATCTGGTGTGACCACTATTTGCTTCATGCAGCGTGACACATCTCCTTCACATAGAGTTGATCAGGCTGTTGATTGTGGCCTGTGGAATGTTGTCCCACTCCTCTTCAATGGCTGTGCGAAGCTGCTGGATATTGGCGGGAACTGGAACACATTGTCATATACGTCGATCCAGAGCACCCCTAACATGCTCAATGGTTGACATGTCTGATTAGTATGCAGGCCATGGAAGAACTGGGACATTTTCAGCTTCCAGGAATTGTGTACAGATCCTTGCAACATGGGGCCATGCATTATCATGCTGAAACATGAGGTGATGTCGGCGGAATGGGCCTCGGGATCTCGTCACAGTATCTCTGTGTATTGAAATTGCCATTGATAAAATGCAATTGTGTTAGTTATGTTAGCTTATGCCTGCCCATACCATAACCCCACCGACACCATGGGGCACTCTGTTCACAACGTTGACATCAGCAAACCGCTCACCCACAAGGCGCCATACACAAGGTCTGCATTTGTGAGGCCAATTGGACGTACTGCCAAATTCTCTGAAACGACATTGGAGGTGGTTTATGGTTGAGAAATGAACATTCAATTATCTGGCAACAGCTCTGGTGGACATTCCAGCAGTCAGCATGCCAATTGCATGCTCTCTCAAAACTTCAGACATCTGTGGCATTGTGTTCTGTGACAAAACTGCACATTTTAGAGTCACCTTTTATTGTCCCTAGCACAAGGTGCACTTGTATAATCATGCTGTTTAATCAGCTTCTTGATATGCCACACCTGTCAGGTGGATGGCTTATCTTGGAAAAGGAGAAATGCTCAATAACATTTGAGAGAAATAAGCTTTTTGTGCATATGTATCATTTCTGGGATTTTTTATTTTAGCTCATGAAACATAGGACCAAAACTTTACATGTTGCGTTTATATATTTTTTCAGTGTATTTCATACTTTGACTAAAACAATGACTTATTGACTAAAATAAAATTGTTGTTTTTTAGGGGTTCGCAGCGTTGTTTCCACTAATATCTGACTACATCGCATTGATTTTGCAAACACCGTTTGCAAACGCTCAGACAGGGAGCTCATCCTGTCTGATACTGTTACAAAAGTAGATTGCAGTTTGCAGTAACTGCAGTCGACTGCTATTTTGGTCGCAGTAATTTCAGTGTACTGCAGTGGTGTAAAGTACTTAAGTAAAAATAAGTACTACTCAAGTAGTTTTTTTTAGGTATCTGTACTTTACTTTACTATTTATATTTATGACTACTTTTACTTCACTACATTCCTTAAGAAAATATTGTACTTTTACTCCATATATTTTCCCTGACACCTAAAAGTACTCGTTATATTTTGAATGCTTAGCAGGACAGGAAAATGGTCCAATTTACGCCCTTATCAACAGAACATCCCTGGTCATCCCTAGTGCCTCTGATCTGGTGGACTCACTAAACACAAATGCTTTGTTTGTAAATGATGTCTGAGTGTTGGAGTGTGACCCTGGCTGTCCATAAATAAAAAACACAAGAAAATGGTGCCGTTTGCTTAATATAAGGAATTAGAAATTATTTATACTTTTACTTTTGATACTTAAGTACATTTGATCAATTTAATTTACTTTTGATACTTAAGTATATTTAAATCCAAATACTTTTAGACTTTTACTCAAGTAGAATTTTACTGGGTGACTTACTTTTACTTGAGTCATTTTCTATTAAGGTATCTTTAATATAAATTTTACTCAAGTATGGCAGTTGGGTAATTTTTCCACCACTGCAGTTATACTGCACTCTGACTGCAATATTTTTTCGTAAGGGAACAAACATTGAGGTGGACCGGTTAGTACTTAACAATTTCACCAGAGTGCAGGTGATAACAGAGAGTACTGGTACAGCACACCATATACAATCGCCCTCTGGGCCACCATAATCACACCATATTTCAACTGGTCGATCAGTACAGTACCGTTTCCGTTTAATTAAACGTTGAACACAGTTCTGTCGTACTGAACGCACCCCAGGCAAACGCAATCAAGCAAAGCGCCGTGACATTGATCAACCAATGGGTGTGTAAGATACCACCCACATACGTTTGCTTGACACCCCCTCATGATAATACTGGAGGAACAAAGATAGATCCAACGGTAGGGAGTGCTGTTTTGTCACAGGTAGCTTGTGCACTGACTAGACAGGACTGTATTTGTTGAATGCAGCCTAGATAAGTACAGTTATGTAAACCGTTGAGAGATCAACACAATTTGTGATACATTTTAGTAGACTATTGCATATAGACCTACTTGTAAATAGATCTAGTCTAATAGCCCTACTGTGGAATACATTTGAATTGGGCCTATTGACTTGAACACTGGTCTTAATTGCATAATCATATCAGTGACAATGTGATGCTCATTACATTCCCTATGCAATTACCACGAGGTATTCAAATGACCCTGACAGTCGTGAAAGAAAACTACAGCTGTAACTCCCTCTGTCTGGATGGCTGTGACTAATTCCAATTGGGCAACGTATAGCCTATAAATGACCGTGTGCCATTTAAAAAAGATACTTCAGTTCATCTTTTTGGCTTTGAATACGTGGAAATTAGAGCATGCTGGGTGAGTATTGAGCTCCCGACCAGTGGTTCATTTCATTTGTGCGCGTGTTTTCACGTGTCAACAGTGGGCGCTTCACTGCGTCTGTACAACGGGTCTGGAGCAAGGGGATGCGCAGAATGTAAATCTCAGCTCAGAGGTCTCTCTGTCTCACTCTCCGTCCAGACTGGCAGCGTTTCCTGGAGTGTCTTAGTTGTTGAAAGACTAGACCAAAGCACCTGTGATTGAGTACAGTTGTCGTCCCGACGTCGGAGCTGGAGCCCTGTGACTCCCTGAGCTAATTGCGTGGGTGCTTCGGGGATTACAACGAGGAGCATCTCCTCCAAGCCAAGAGGAGAGACGGACTTGCGGGGCTCTTTACGGAGAAGTGTGGTGCTGCGATTCCTTGGACCAGCGTTAACCCGCAAACTCTCGTTGGGATCCTGAATAAGAGAGCCACGGCTCTTATGAAAATGTTTCTTCTTTAGGAAAAGACATAGAGACAATCGATAAATACCACTGATTTATGTCATTTGGACAGTGGAATCAATGAAATAGGCTAGCCTACTATTTTCTCTGGTCATCCAATTCCATGAAGAGGAAAAACAGCATTCTGTTTAATAACTCGGTAAGTGTTTATTAGTTTACGTTGATTTGATAAGCTTCCACATAAGGTAAAAAGCTATTTTAATGTTTCATAATAGTGGTTACGTTCAGTGGCGGTTCTAGACCATTTCAACTGGGGGGGCCAAGCCGGGGCCAGTTGTACTGTTAGAGGGGCCAGTTACATTAGACGTTATTGTTGTCATATCGTTTTCTTCACTGCATTGCAGGCATTAGCAGGCAAAAGACCATGTTCATAATCATCATCGTTGCCAGTCTAATAACGGGATGTAAAAAAAGAACGATAGCAAAAATTAGTTATGTAAAAATTATTTCATACTCCACAATTAGGGGAGCCACAAGGGGGTCCAAAATTTTTGTCACAGGGGCACTGCCCCCCCTCCCCCCCGAACCGCTAGTGGTTACGTTGCATGCGAGTCCGAGTGTCTATCAATTCCACAATATTTCATAGGCTATAGCCTACTAGTATTTTTCGACATGCTGAGAAGTTTTTCTTTATGTTTCAATAATCGAAAAGGCAGTGTGAAATATAACAATTATTTGATAACTGAGCATATTATGGCATCTACAATACAATTCACACGGTGCCTATAGTATAACCTATTAGGCCAGGGTTATAGTTGGATTTTCTTGCTTGTTCCCATTTCCAAATACCGGAAGTGGCGAGGGTGACACATTTAAACAACACCCTGATTCAAGCACTTATTCAACTTTCTATCTTTTGAATTGTAGAAAAAGCTATTTCCTCAACAACAGCAACAAAAAAAAAGATGTGTGTAGCAGACATTTATCGAGATAATGGTTGTGCATGATCATCTCATGCATAATGCTGATATAGTACTCCACCAGGAGCCTTGAATGGCTTTTCCAGGCTACTGAGATTTATCTTGCTGCTCAGGCTCATTTTCTTCATCTAGGGCACAAGTCCACATGGGGGCTGCTTTGTGCCATGCAGTCAGGGAAGGTATAGCCTTCATAGCTCTGACTGCAGATAGCCTCATGCTGGTTGCAATAGAGCCCCTTCCTCTACATACAATTCAGTCAGGAGCACCTTATAGATATTTTGCTCTCTAGCTTTTTTTCATTTAAAGCTGTGATTAGTCATCCAACATAATTCAATTATTCTTTTAATTATGTTGCGGGCGCTATTGTATTTCTCATTGACTCCTCTGACTGTGTAAAATGATTGTCTGCATCCCAGGTGGCTGCCCTCTGGGGGACCTTTGTGACCAAAACGGTCTCTCCTTTGTTCTATTTCCTTTAGATAAGTACATATATTAATGTGTCAAAACTCTTCTGGTTGGACCATATTTTGAACCCCTTAAAAAAGACAGAACACCAGCTGCAGCAGAATTGCAGATGCTCAGCCAATATATATCTTCAAAGTATGTGCTATTCATTGGGGAATTTGATCCCTCTCTCCTCTATTCATGTTTATTTATAGATTTCTCTAGCATGCTTTGCTCATCTCGTTCTGTGGCTAACAAGCACAGCCAAATGAGAGGTGAAAACATCATAAGCAGCTAGGTGCTGAATTATTCCTGAACACTGCAATATGCAGCTGCCATTGCTACAGAGGAAAGGACTGTGGTCCTTTTATTTTAGCTCAATTGGTTTTGAAATCCCTTCTGAAGAACATCAGAGTGGCAATCTTGGTACAAAAAGTGCATTTCTGTTTGAAAAAATCTAGGCGGTTCAAATATACTGTAGTGCTGTAAGTGGATGCACAAATCCAGAGGTCTAGCTCTAATCTAGAACGCATCTGTCCCTCTCTTCATCCCACACCTCCAACCCAGTGTTGTATCTGTGGTTATTGGGATGGGGGTCTGGGGATATGTCACCACGATGATAGGGTTGTGGAACGGATCACTGCTCCCTGTCTCACTCTCTGTTAAGTGCACTTACTTTTCTGGCCCCATGGTTTGCAGTAGCTGTGGGGTTCACCGATGCATTGGCCCCTTGGTTAACATCTGAGGGAATCACTGGAGCTTCCTGTTGTCTTTAGAAAAGTGAGGCCTTCCAGGAATTCTCCTGTTTTCTCAGTTACTAGATCCTTCCCTCTTTGGGTGAAGTGTTTTCGACCCGATAATTATCAATCCTTTCACCCTTTGTGCACAGCTGCTATTCGGGTGTTAAACAAACTCTCTCACTCACTGTGTGAGAACAGTTCATATCTCCTCATGGAAGTATCTTGCTTCATGACATTTAGTTTAATAGATAACATTTGTGACATTGATTGTGTCTTCAAATGCCAATCATTTTCAGTTTTGAGGTTTGGCCTTACTTTTTTGTTTTCAATTCATCATGTACAGTATTTTCTATACCATAATGCACTGTATAATGCATAGAACAATTGTGACTCAATGTCACTAGGCTGTTTCTCTGAGTGACAAAAGTGAGAAACGCAATAACATCTCCCTTGTCTTAGAGCTCGGTCTGTGTTAGTCACTGTTGCGCGCTGTGTATTTTTGTCCTTAGTCACTGCCAGTTTGTCAGTCCTAATCACATTTATCTTATGCACGCATGTATGTAACAACATGCCAATCAGACACCTCCATGGAGTGACTCAGTGTTCTGTGTTATGTGATGTGCTTCCATGGTAGCCACACTTGAAACAGCAGACAGAGACATCTCAGGAGAGGTATTCATATGATTATGCAAAAACCATTCTTTAATTGGATGAAAATGGTACAAAGCTGTACGGAGAGGAAAGGGGGCAGTATAGTAAGAGATTACAAAAAAATATTCCAAGTCAGTACACTTAATTGGTCTTGGACAAACATCATTCAGTTTCTCAGCACAGAGCATTTAGACCTTCATTGTGAAACAATCTCAAAGACTTCTTTCAATGCCCTTGTTCGAAGTCTTTAGTACCTAACTTTGATATACTCATTGGCCGATTTGAAATTAAGTTTACTCAGCAGCTGGATCGCTGGATAAACTAAATAGTGAGGCACAGATGAGATGGGCTCATTATCTTGGGTAAATCACAGCTCATGTTGGAAGTTAGAACTTAAATCATTCCGCTTGTTCATACTGGCCTTAGAGATTTTCTAGTGGAGGGCAATAATAGTGATTACAGTAATTATATGTATCCTTTCTTGAATTAGAGATAATCTTCAATATGAATGAGGTTTTAGATACTGCTGTCTTGTGAGATGGTGATTAGCCTACCCAGTGTTTCCCCTAGGATTTATTTCAGAAGCATGGGGTCTTCTTGGGGTCTTCCTGCGGGGGGCGGCCGATGGGCTCTTCCTGGG
Source organism: Salmo trutta (assembly GCF_901001165.1). NCBI lineage: Eukaryota > Metazoa > Chordata > Actinopteri > Salmoniformes > Salmonidae > Salmo > Salmo trutta. Next base: position 47,535,606 of record NC_042972.1, on the reverse strand, counting down.
GCATACTTCTATACCTCTAACAGTGCAGTGGCAGCCATAATTTGGCAGCAACGCACCAAAGCATATAGGGGAAACACTGGCCTACCTATTATCTGTTTTTCTAACTAACTGGGTAACAGTGTCTCCTTTTGAGATGTACACTACAGTCCTCGTTGGTCCAGCTTTGTTTGCCATAGGTCTTGTAGCATCTGAAAACAGCTCACCCTCCCTCGCATGTTGTGATAGAACCTCTCTCCTTTACTCCCACCTTTATTAGATTCTTTGCTATTATGCGTCCCTTCAGGGGAAAACGGATGCCTTTAACCACCTCTTCTATCAATTATGCACCAAACAACAGCCCCTCTAACCAAGAAGTCATGTCATTTACTCAGGGATACGTTTAGCCAACGACTTTCATTAGGCTTAGCTATTGTGGAGGTGAAACTGTGATGCATCATTACACTTGGCAGAGAAATCTCGTGTTCATAATTTCACTTCACCTCCGCCAGTGCATAGTGATATCCAGCCACCCTTACCTCTACAGTACACGGCCAAATAGAAGACAGACTTTAATGATAATGCATACCTATTACCAGTATGAGCTCTTCATTTTTGATCAACTCAGTGGAGACATCTTGCTTGACATGTTTTGAAAATACTGGAGGTATGCATTATAAATACAGTCTGTCCTCTATGGGTCCCGGCATTAGACTGGGAAGGGGAGGATGGGATGACTGGGATGGACCAGAGCAAACCAGACAAACTGGGGAATGTTGCACACATTTCTACCCGGGTATGATCTCAAAGCATGTAATCCAATATGACACGATTTACAGTGGCAAAATGCCCCCTAAAACTTGAAAGACACCAGGAAATCCACTCTGAGACACACTGTGTCCCACAATTACAGCAGATGAGGAACCATTACTGGCACCAGGAGCATGGTGCTAAGCCAGCACTGGCCGGAAGATTATGTAATCTATAACCAAATGAGATCACCCCCCTGAAGAGTGTGTTCTGGGCGACAGTAGGTAGCTGCAGGAGGCTGGTGCTTTGGGCTCCTCACAGAATGTGACTCATAACAATGGTTATGGAATAACAGCTATATTCCTCCCCTTCAAACTAAACATACACAATTCTGTAGCTATTGAAATGACTGCATGTTTTGTTTTGTAAACATTTGTAAGACGATGAAACAATAGTTTTATATGCAATTTTACTACTATATTAAGAATACCTAAGTTAGTAGCCTACTGGGTTAATCCACAAAAATGTAAAGTTTTAAGAAGCTGGAGAAGGGTTAGGAATCTTAATCCTGAGAGGAATATCAGTTACCAGTGGTAACAGTGATGTGGGTCAAAGCATTAGGAAAGAAAGCTTTTACCATTGAAATAATGATAGAATTGGAATTATATAACAATAGGCACCACTTCCAGATCAGATTTTTTTTAAAGGCCCATTACATTACTTGTCAGACAATATTATGTATCAAGCGTTGGTGAATTCAGTTCACAGACTTTGCAAGCATGACACAGGCTCAGTGGAAAAACGTCACTCCAACAACTGGCTGTGGAACCAGGCTTTCAAAGCTTTGACTATTGAAAACCTTAGAGACGTATCAAATCAAATCAAATGTTATTTCTCACACGCGCCGAATACAACAAGTGTAGACCTTACGGTGAAATGCTTACTTACAGGCCCTTAACCAACAATGCAGTTTTAAGAAAAATAGCCTTCCCTGTGGCTCAGTTGGTAGAGCATGGTGTGTGCAATGCCAGGTTTGTGGGTTCGATTCCCATGGGGGGCCAGTACAACAAATAGTCTGGGTAGTCATTTGATTAGATGTTCATACCACACACAAGCAAGTCATTCATGTAATGTATAATTTCAATGGATCTGGAAGTCAAATGGTTACAGAAATGGAAATGTATTGATCTTGACACTCAATACCCCATAATGTCAAAGTGGAATTATGTTTCAGAATGTTTACAAATTCATTATAAATAAAAAGCTGAAATGTCTTGAGTCAATAAGTATTCCACCCCATTGTTTTGGCAAGCCTAAATAAGTTCAGGAGTAAAAATGTACGTAACAAGTCATAATAAGTTGCATGGACTGACTCTGTGTGCAATGATAGTGTTTAACATGATTTTTGAATGGCTACCTCATCTCTGTACCTAGGGCTGGGCGGTATACCATATTTTACAATATACCAGTATTGATGCACGGACCGGTTTGGGTTTTTACTGTACATTCTATCATGGTATTTGAAAGTTTGTTTTGTGTATAACGTCCATTTTTATAGTTTATTCAGCTGCTTGAGTCATCTCTCTCAGCTCTCTCTCTCCATGACACTTTCCACACAGGCCTAGCCCCTTCCGCTGTCACTCAAGGAGCGCATTTGTTGTTCCTCGGCAACGAGACACTTGCGTTCAGTCTGCATGGTCAATGCAGCACATGCAACAATGTTGATGACAACGATGCTGTTTTCACTTTGCTTCTTAATATAAATCTATAATTACACTATTAGTTTGTGTTTCTTACATTTGCAAATGGCTAGTTTGTTTTTTCTTAGCAAGTTGGGCCAAAATCGTGTTAAAAAAAATGAAAATCAAATTTTTGCATGGATTCCTGAGGACGCATCCAATAATCCAGAGGACGCGATCAGAGAATTCATGCAATCTGCCTTGAAACTTCCTATAGAGACTGTAAACAAGGTGGCTTTCCACCAAGTACACAGACTTGGTGTCCCTGAACAAAGGGGGGGGGGGTCAAAATCAAAAGTAACAGTCAGTATCTGGTGTGACCACCAGCTGCATTAAGTACTGCAGTGCATCTCCTCCCCATGGACTGCACCAGATTTGCCAGTTCTTGCTGTGAGATGTTACCCCACTCTTCCACTAAGGCACGTGCATGTTCCCAGACATTTCTGGGGGGAATTGCGCCAGCACTCACCCTCTGATCCGAAGGGGTCCCAGACGTGCTCAATGGGATTGAGATCCGGGCTCTTCGCTGGCCATGGCAGAACACTGACATTCCTGTCTTGCAGGAAATAACGCACAGAACGAGCAGTATGGCTGGGGGAATTTTCATGCTGGAGGGTCATGTCAGGATGAGCCTGCAGGAAGGGTACCATATGAGGGAGGAGGATGTCTTCCCTGTAACGCACAGCATTGAGATTGCCTGCAATGACAACAAACTCAGTCCGATGATGCTGTGACACACGGCCCCAGACCATGACGGACCCTCCACCTCCAAATCGCTCCGGCTCCAGAGTACAGGCCTCGGTGTAACGCTTATTCCTTCGACAATAAACGCGAATCCGACCATCACCCCTGGTGAGACAAAACCACGACTCGTCAGTGAAGATCACTTTTTGCCAGTCCTGTCTGGTCCAGCGGTGGTGGGTTTGTGCCAATAGGCGACATTGTTGCCAGTGATGTCTGGTGAGGACCTGACTTACAACAGGCCTACAAGCCCTCAGTCCAGCCTCTCTCAGCCTGTTGCGGACAGTCTGAGCACTGATGGAGGGATTGTGCATTCCTGGTGTAACTCGGGCAGTTGTTGTTGCCATCCTGTACCTGTCCTGCAGGTGTAATGTTCGGATGTACCGATCCTGTGCAGGTGTTGTTACACGTGGTCTGCCACTGTGAGGATGATCAGCTGTCCGTCCTGTCTCCCTGTAGCGCTGTCTTAGGATTCTCACAGTACGGACATTGCAATTTATTGCCCTGGCCACATCTGTAGTCCTCATGCCTCCTTGCAGCATGCCTAAGGAACGTTCACACAGATGAGCAGGGGTCCTGGGCATCTTCATTTTGGTGTTTTCAGAGTCAGTAGAAAGGCCTCTTTAGTGTCCTGAGTTTTCATTACTGTGACCTTAATTGCCTACCGTCTGTAACCGAGTGAGTCTGCCTGCGATCCGGAACCGAGTGAGTCTGCCTGCGATCCGGAACCGAGTGAGTCTGCCTGCGATCCGGAACCGAGTGAGTCTGCTTGCGATCCGGAACCGAGTGAGTCTGCCTGCGATCCGGAACCGAGTGAGTCTGCCTGCGATCCGTAACCGAGTGAGTCTGACTATAACTTTGAACTATGTGAGTCTGCCTACGGCCCGGAACCGAGTGAATCTGCCTACGGTCCGGAGCCAAGAGAGTCTGCCTACAGTCTAGAGGGCAGTAGGCCAGAACCTGAGCCACCTCCAGTATAGGTGGGTTGGGGAGGGGGGGTGTAGCACAGGTGTTGTCGTTGACAGCAGCCACCCTCCCTTCCCTCCCTTTAGTTAGGGGTTTATTTTTTGGTTGCTTTTTGTTGTTTAGGTGCATTCGGGGTGTGCACCTTTGGGGGGGGGGGGGTACTGTCACGTCCTGACCAGCAGAGGGAGTAATTGTATTATAATTTGGTCAGGACGTGGCAGAAGGGTATTTGTTTTGTATGGTTGAGGTTGTGTGTGTTATTAAAGGGGTGTTTGGTTTATGTAGTCTGGGGTTTGAGTATATGTTCTAGTGTTGGTTTTCTATGGTTTTCTAGTCTGTCTATTTCTGTGTGGTTTGTGTGGCTCCCAATCAGGAACAACAGTACGTCGTTGTTCCTGATTGGGAGTCATATATTAGATGCTTGTTTTCACCTGGGGATTTTGTGGGTAGTTGTCTTTTGCACTGCTAGTTGTCATAGCCTGTGAAACTGTCGTTCTTTTGTTTTGTTGTTTTTGAGGTTCTCTTTATTTAATAAATTATAAAGATGAGCATCCACATTCCCGCTGCGTTTTGGTCATCTCTACCCAACGACACCCGTGACACATAGACACTCAACCATGCAAATTGGCGAAGTTATTATTTATTTGGACAGCACACATTATAGTCTTGCTCTTATACAGACATCGTACACATTCTCACTAAATCACATCCAATATCATACACATTAACCTACTCAGATTTACTACACACATAATATCTTGTCTCAATTTTCTAACATCTGAGGCATTGGCTCACAGGCAAACAGGCAAGGGAATAAAACAAATATTGCTAGAACCTATTTCTTCAACTCTAAATATCATTTGAAAGCTCTAATATTGACCGTCATAATACCTCTGATGGCAGTAACTTTACAAGCACTAATTATGGTCAATTTAGACTGAGAATAGTATCTAATTATGGTAAGGGGTGAAATAAGAATAGCCAGTTATAATTGTAATGGTTTAGCAGATTATAAAAAAAGAATATCAGTCTTTACGTGGCTAAAAGGAATATAACATATACTGTTTACAGGAAACTCTACATCCTTAGATGAAGTTGCGTGGAAAAAGGAATGGGGTGGTGAAATAATTTTCCGTCATGGACAAAGGAACTCAAAAGGTGTGATATTAATTAGACAGGAATGTCAGGAATGATTCGCAAGTAAGGTGGATCTTTTTGGATATGAAAGTGGTCGAAAAAGAGATTTGGCTCATTAATCTATATGGTCCAAATCAGGATGATCCATTCTTCTTCAGAAATATTTATACCAATTTATTGAACTTACAGGCAACAAATGATCAAATCATTATGGTAGAAGACTATAACACAGTGTTAAATACCTCAATTGCCCTTAAGGAAATCACAAATATTATGAACACATTAGAAATAGTGCATATTTGGAGACTAAAAAACCGCAACCTAGTGAGATATACATGGAGGAAACTTAATCAAGCTAGTCATCTTGACTACTTTCTTGTCTCTTTCTCTCTCTTGCATCAAAGGTTCAAAAAGTTTTAATTGGAGACAGAATGCGATCGGATCATCATCTAATTGGCCTTCATATAACTCGTATAGAATTTCCACATGGTCGGGGATATTGGAAATGTAATCAAACTTTACTGGAGGACAACTTATTTTTAACTAAGACAAAATCATTTATACCTGAATTATTCCAGTATAAAATAGGTTCAGCAAATCCTCTTATTGTTTGGGATACCTTTAAATGTACCTTCAGAGGTCATTCAATATTCATCAATAGTAAAAAAGCAGTTTCTGGCTAAAGAGACAAGACTAACAAGGAAAATACATGAACTAATAGTACAAGTAGATAGCAATAAAAACGATACTACAGAGATAAAAAATAAGTTAGAGGAAAAAGAACTTGAGGAACTTATTCAAGAACGATCTAATGTAATCTATTGCAAAAATAAAGCAAACTGGATGGAATATGGAGAAAAATTCACAAAATTCTTCCTGAATCTCCAATACAGGAACAGTAACAAAAATAATTTGCCGAAACTCGTTATTGAAAACAGAGTCATCTATGATTCTCTGAATTATATTTTAAAATAGGAAGCTAAATATTTTAGGCAGATGTTCTCTTTTACGTCTCATCCTCTCCCACTGAATGAAGGTTACGGTAAGGAATTATTTCCAAATGGAAAAATGGAAAATTAACAAAAGTACAGAAAGATCAGTGCGAAGGCCAAATTACAGAGGAAGAACTTTGAGGCTATTAAATTCTTTCAGTCTGGAAAAACCCCAGGGCTTGATGGCACACCGGTAGAGGTATATCAAGCCTTTTTTGATATACTAAAAGCTCCATTGTTAGATTGTTTTAACTACTCCTATTGAAATGGTAGTCTCTGTCAGGTACTCAGAAGGAAGGTCTGATTTCTCTATTATTAAAACAAGACCCAGATAGCAAATATAAAGATCCAGTCTATCTAAAAAACTGGAGGCCCCTTACACTTCAGTGTTGTGATGCAAAGATACTAGCGAAATGCGTAGCACTCAGAATTTTAAAGGGTTTTACCAGGTATTGTTCATCCTGATCAGACAGGTTTTTTACATGGATGATTCATTAGAGATAATATACGACAACTATTAGAAATAATAAAACATCATGAAACATCTAAGAAGCCAGGCCTGGTATTTATAGCAGATTTTGAAAAGGCATTTGATTAAGTAAGACTGGATTTTATTTATAAAATAATGTATAGCAACCCCAGGTGTAAAATAGTAAATAATGGCTACTTCTCAGAAAGTTTTCAATTGTCAAGAGGAGTTAAACAAGGGTGTCTGCTGTCACCATATCTATTCGTTATGGCCATTGAAATGCAAGCTATTAAAATCAGATCCAATAACAACATTAGAGGATTAGAAATCCAAGTCTTAAAAACAAAGGTGTCATTGTATGCCGATGACTCAATTTTATATTAAGTCCGCAAGCTAGAACCCTGCAATGTCTCATTGAAGATCTTGATAACGTTTCTGTACTTTCTGGACTAAACATAATTATGATAAGTGTACAATATTACATATTGGATCTTTAAAAAATACAACTTTTACATTACCCTGCAGTTTACCTATAAAATGGGCTGATGGTGAAGTAGACATACTTGGCATTCATATCACAAAATATATAAATAAGCTCTCCACAATCAATTTCAATAGAAAACTTGTAAAAAAAGATCCTACAACCATGGAGAGGTAAATAACTGTATATTTATCTCAGTTTACTCACTTATTTATGGCGCTGCCTACTTCTGATGATTAGTTTTTCAAATCATATGAGCTAAAAATATTTTGCTTTATCTGGGATGCTAAACCAGACAAAATAAAGCGTGCCTATCTAAACTCAGGACCATGTCTTTCAAAGATAATTCGTAAAAAATCCAAATAACTTCACAGATCTTCATTGTAAAGGGTTTAAACACTGTTTCCCATGCTTGTTCAATGAATCATAAACAATTAATGAACATGCACTTGTGGAACGGTTGTTAAGACATTAACAGCTTACAGATGTTAGGCAATTAAGGTCACAGTTATGAAAACTTAGGACACTAAAGAGGCCTTTCTACTGACACTGAAAAACACCCAAATGAAGATGCCCAGGGTCCCTGCTCATCTGTGTGAACGTGCCTTAGGCATGCTGCAAGGAGGCATGAGGACTGCAGATGTGGCCAGGGCAATAAATTGCAATGTCCGTACTGTGAGAAGCCTAAGACAGCGCTACAGGGAGACAGGACGGACAGCTGATCGTCCTCACAGTGGCAGACCACGTGTAACAACACCTGCACAGGATCGCACATCCGAACATCACATCTGCGGGACAGGTACAGGATGGCAACAACAACTGCCCGAGTTACACCAGGAACGCACAATCCCTCCATCAGTGCCCAGACTGTCCACAATAGGCTGAGAGAGGCTGGACTGAAGGTTTGTAGGCCTGTTGTATGGCAGGTCCTCACCAGACATTGCCTATGGGTACAAACCCACCATCGCTGGACCAGACAGGACTGGCAAAAAGTGATCTTCACTGACAAGTCGCGGTTTTGTATCACCAGGAGTGATGGTCAGATTCGCGTTTATCGTCGAAGGAATGAGCATTACGCCGAGGCCTGTACTCTGAAGCGGGATTCATTTGGAGGTGGAGGGTCGGTCATGGTCTGGGGTGGTGTGTCACAGCATCATCCGACAGAGCTTAATGTCATTGCAGGCAATCTCAAAGCTGTGCGTTACAGGGAGGACATCCTCCTCCCTCATGTGGTACCCTTCCTGCATGCTCATCCAGCCATACTGCTCGTTCTGTGCGTGATTTCCTGCAAGACAGGAATGGCAGTGTTCTGCCATGGCCAGCGAAGAGCCCAGATCTCAATCGCATGGAGCACGTCTGGGACCTGTTGGATCGGAGGGTGAGGGCTAGGGCCATTCCCCCCAGAAATGTCCGGGAACTTGCAGGTGCCTTGGTGGAAGAGTGGGGTAACATCTCACAGCAAGAACTGGCACTGGTGCAGTTCATGAGGAGGAGATGCTCTGCAGTACTTAATGCAGCTGGTGGCCACACCAGATACTGACTGTTACTTTTGATTTTGCCCCCCCCCCTTTGTTCAGGGACACCTTATTACATTTCTGTTAGTCACATGTCTGTGGAACTTGTTCAGTTTATATCTCAGTTGTTGAATCTTGTTATGTTCATACAAATATTTACACATGTTAAGTTTGATGGAAATAAACGCAGTTGACAGTGAGAGGACGTTTATTTTTTTGCTGAGTTCATATAATGAATATGACTTGGGTGGGTTGAGATTATTAAATATAAAAGCACTAAACCTCTCTCTAATAGCTTCACTTATTCAAAAGTTTTACTTGAACCCTAAATGGTCCTCAAGTAGATTACTAAGAAAATGTCATCCATTGTTTAAAAATTGCCTTTTTGCCTTTGTCTAGATTGCCATGTTTCATTTTTGATTAATTGAGAATGATACTTTATTCAAAGTATCTTTCATTTCAAACAAGCATTGCAGAGCTGGCTACAATTTAAAATTCATCCCCCTGAAAAGATAGAACAAATATTATGGATGAACTCAAATGTGCTGGTTGATAAAATACCTTTATTTATGGGAAATATGTTTGAAAAGGGTATTTTGTTCTTAAATTATATTGTAAATTGGAATGGTAGAGTTATGTCCTTCATGGAGTTATCAGAATTTTACAGGAAGGTCTGCTCAATCCAAGAGTACCACCAATTGATTACAGCATTACCCCAAAAATGGAGGAGGCAGGTGGTGGCAGCGGGAGGAGGTAGGGAACTGGTCTGTCTGCCCAATATAAAGGATCAAAACTGGCGGAGGAATAAAGGTAGCATAAATAGAAAAGTATTCCAGCTTAATTTGAGAACCAAGATGTTGACAACTGTGCCATACAGATCGCAAAATAGTTGGGAAGAGATTTTTGATGTATTCAAAGTGCCCACTATTCCATGGTATGAGGTTGTATGAGTTTATGCTGTATATAAAACAATGCAAGATTCAAGACTTCGTGCATTTCAACAACAAAAAATTTGAATATAGAATTCTTGCCACCAACAAAATGTTGAATATTTGGGGCATACAATCATCGAAGCTCTGCAGATTTTGTTGTCAGGGTACAGAATCAATAGACCATTTATTTTGGTATTGCCCTCAGGTAGCCTGTTTTCTGGTCTCAGGTTCAAGAATGGCTAAAAATGCATAGCTTTGATCTATAATTGAACCTAGAAATAGTACTGTTAGGAGATCTGGAGAGACCGGGTCAGTCAATTACTAATACTCTTAGTAAAAGTATTTATCTTCAACTCGCAATCAACTCTTTGAATCTATTCGATTAGATAGATTGAAATTGTACGTTAACATCACAGCATAGTTGAAAGATATATGTTGCATAAAAATCTGAAGAGGGTGGCCAGCAGAGATAGGTGGGATGGGCTGAGGGAAGCTGAGGGTTGGGATGTGGAATTGAAGACAAGTGGGAGTGGAGTTGCTGTGCGGGAGATAGAATGATGGTCAAAGATAGAAGTAAAAAATAAAGTAAAAATTAAACAGTAAAAAGTACGTTTGAATGACTTTGAGGAGCAGTGTTTTTAAAGCTAATGCCGGTTTGCCTGAGGCTGATGTCGTGCAGGTGTTTGTACACATGCATATATACACACACTCTCATTCAAATACATGCATACACGGACACACACACATGGAATAGTGCCAAACATGCACTCAAACATATACAGTTGGCATTGCTGTTATGATTTTAGTTGTCCTTGATGTCCTTTGTGTTTTTGTTGTTTTTGTTGTTTTTTTTGCGTTGTTTGCTGTTTTTCGTTTGTCTTTTTATTTTTTCTCTTTAGTTAAATGTCTTGGTTGTTGGTGCATTGGGGGTTCTTGGGGGTGGGGAATGGAATTAATTGTATTTTTTTTCTTCTTGGGGGGGACTGTTGGAGGGGTCTCGGATGGTTGAAGGACATCTATTGGGGAACTGTGGGGGGATCTTGGATGGTTTGGGTTCACGTTCTTGGTCTGGTGGGAGATCTGTCAATGTGCCCTTGAGCAGGGCATTGACCCTGGATGCTTCTGTGTGTCGCTCTGAATGGGAGTCTGTTGGATGACTGGTGTGGTGTAGTTGCTGAGCGGCTTCACTGCAAGTTTATTGTGTGTTTCGGATATTCAATAAAAATGAAAAATAAAAAAAAAATAATAATGAAGACTAGGGGTGTTAACCCCGGTGTCCTGGATAAATTCTCAATCTGGCCATCATATCATGGACACCTAATCATCCCCAACTTCCAATTGGCTCCCCCGTCCTCTCCCCTGAAACTATTCCCCAGGTTGTTGCTGTAAATGAGAATGTGTTCTCAGTCAACTTACCTGGTAAAATAACAGATAAATAAAACTGTGTTAGCTACATGTAGCTAAGAGAAAATATTCAGTGTAGCCAAAGATTATAGAGTCACCTACATTTACCCAGAGCAACTTACAGTAGTGAATGTATACATTTCATCTCCATACTGGTCCCCCATGGGAATCAAACCCACAACCCTGGTGTTGCAAACCCCATGCTCTACCAATTGAGCCACATGGGACCTCGGAATCACTTATAAACACTTTGGTTCTTACCCTGTCACAATAACTCCTCCCTGGCATTTGCATTCTTTGTCATGTCAAACAACACTGTATTCAAAGTGCCCACTATTATATTCTAACTGAATAATTAGAATTATCATTATATTTGCATGATTCCAACAGTTCAGCCAAGTGCTTTGCTCTAAATCGCAAGTCGAATCAGAATTGCAACATTTGATAAAAATAAGGCCTAAATTGTTAGCCCATGTCATGTAGCCCTACGTGGCAGTGTGGACATGATCTTGAATGAGTGCAGAAATTGATGAAAATACATATTATAATATTTTGTTAAATTTGTATTTAATGGTATAAAACAATCAGAATGGAGAAAGACCCATTGAATGTATGTGTTGCCACCCTAGGGTCACACACTACTCATGAAGCAAATTTATTACTTGTATTATTAAAAAACATAAAATACCGTAATATACTGTCACAGCGTCCATTTAAAATAAAAATACAGTGATATGATATTTGGTCCATATCGCCCAGCGCTATCTGTACCCCACAAATACAATCTGTAATGTCCCTTAGTCGAGGCAGGAATCTCAAACACAGATTCAAGCACAAAGACCAGGGAAGTTTTCCAATGCCTCACAAAAAATGGCAGCTATTGGTACAATACATTTTTTTTTAAAGCAGACATTGAATATCCCTTTGAGCATGGTGAAGTTATTAATTACACTTTGGATGGTGTTTCAATACACCCAGTCATTACAATGATACAGGCGTCCTTCCTAACTCAGTTGCCGGAGATGAAGGAAACCGCTCATTGAGTTCACCATGAGGCCAATGGTGACTTTAAAAAGGTTAGAGCTTAATGTCTTTGATTGGAGAAACCTGAGGATGGATCAAAAACATTGGAGTTACTCCGCAATACTAACCTAATTGCAGAGGGAAAGGAAGGAAGCCTGTACAGAATATAAATTCTCCAAATCATGCATCCTGTTTGCAACAAGGCACTGAAGTAATACTGAAAAATAATTGGTAAAGCAATTCACTTTTTGTCCTGAATACAAAGTGTTATGTTTGGGACAAATCCAATACAACACATTTCTGAGTTTCACCCTCCATATTTTCAAGGATAGGGGTGGCTGCATCATGTTATGGGTATGCTTGTAATCGTTAAGGACTGGGGAGTTTTTCAGGATAAAAAATAAACAGAATGGAGCTATGTACAGGCAAACTCCTAGAGAAAAACCTGGTTCAGTCTGCTTTCCACCTGACGCTGGTAGACAAATCCACCTTTTAGCAGGACAACCTAAAACACAAGGCCAAATCTACACTGGAGTTGCTTACCAAGAAGACAGTGAATGTTCCTGAGTGGTCGAGTTACAATTTTGACTTCAATCTACATGAAAATCTACAGCAAGACCTGAAAATGGTTGTTTAGCAATGATCAACAACCAATTTGACAGAGCTTGAAGGATTTTGAAAAGAATAATGGGCAAATATTGCACCATCCAGGTGTGGAAAGCTCTTAGAGACTTACCCACAAAGACTCACTGCTGTAATCACTTCCAAAGGTGCTTCTACAAAGTATTAACTCAGGGGTGTGAATATATATTTCTGTATTTCATTTTCAATACATTTGCAAACATTTCTAAAATCATTTTTTCACTTTGTCATTATGGGATATTGTGTGGGTGAGAACCCATTGAATACATTTTGAATTCAGGCTGTAACACAACAAAATGTGCAATAAGTCAAGGGGTATGAATACTTTCTGAAGGCATTGTAAGTTCTTCTCATTGTATGGGCGCGGTGCTGCACAGTAGGCTATATATTAGTATACTGCTAAATGTATTTAGGTTGTCTGCCAGTTCCTATTAATAGGCTGAGGAAAGTAGCTTTTGAGGTCAATTATTTCCAACCCCCTCTTTCCTCCGATGTAGCAGATATGTGCTTGTTGCTCAGGTTGACAGGAAATGCACTATGATGGTTTGGTAATGAAAAAACAAGCTCACTTAGCAATTCTTTGTGTCACTATTCCATAACATTGTCCAAGATGTAGTTCCATAGAATAGGTACTGTTGGGAACCTGTGATTCATTGCAGCTGAATCATATTCAAACTTCTTCCATGTTTGATATGTAGTATCTTCCTAAGAGTTTGTCTGGACCAGGTTTTATGGTGAACATTTGACATTGTCACAGATGATGGAATAGTGATCACTGGCTTTCCATCTATACCTGGTATTGAAATGTGTACAACTGAGTACATTAGAGTGTCTAGTTTGAGAAACAGACGCCTCACAAGTCCTCAACTGGCAGCTTCATTAAATAGTACCCGCAAAACACCAGTCTCAACGTCAACAGTGATGAGGCTACTCCGGGATGCTGGCCTTCTAGGCAGAGTTGCAAAGAAAAAGCCATATCTCAGACTGGCCAATAAAAATAAAAGATTAAGATGAGCAAAAGAACACAGACACTGGACAGAGAACTCTGCTTAGAAGGCCAGCATCCCGGAGTCGCCTCTTCACTGTTGACGTTGAGACTGGTGTTTTGCGGGTACTATTTAATGAAGCTGCCAGTTGAGGACTTGTGAGGCGCCTGTTTCTCAAACTAGACACTCTAATGTACTTGTCCTCTTGCTCAGTTGTGCACCGGGGCCTCCCACTCCTCTTTCTATTCTGGTTAGAGCCAGTTTGAGCTGTTCTGTGCTGAGAGTAGTACACAGCGTTGTACGAGATCTTCAGTTTCTTAGCAATTTCTCTCATGGAATAGCCTTCATTTCTCAGAACAAGTATAGACTGACGAGTTTCAGAAGAAAGTTCTTTGTTTCTGGCCATTTTGAGCCTGTAATCGAACCCACAAATGCTGATGCTACAGATACTCAATTAATCTAAAGAAGGCCAGTTTTATTGCTTCTTTAATCAGAACAACAGTTTTCAGCTGTGCTAACATAATTGCAAAAGGGTTTTCTAATGATCAACTAGCCTTTTAAAATGATCAACTTGGATTAGCTAATTTAACGTGCCATTGGGACACAGGAGAGATGGTTGCTGTTAATGGGCCTCTGTACATCTATGTAGATATTCCATTAAAAATCAGCCAGTTCCAGCTACAATAGTCATTTACAATATTAACAATGTCGACACTGTATTTCTGATCAATTTGATGTTATTTTAATGGACCAAAAATGTGATTTTCTTTCAAAAACAAGGACATTTCTAAGTGACCCCAAACTTTTAAACAGTTAGTGTATTTTTTTATATGCACTCTATATGTCCTTACTTACCCCCAATGTGTCAACAGCTGTATTTTACATTACCTTTAGGCATCATGCAGTCATCAAAAGGCATACAGTATAATTCATAAAATAATAAATCAACCGTTGCCTAATGGCTGAAATCATATGCATGTGTTGTCTGGTGAGTGGATTTAATTTACATTGCTTTCACAGTTTATTTTTTTTATTTTTACTTCAAGTCTCCTAAAAACTGTGAAAGAACATGAATAGTGCAACTTTTGTAATACTGTAATCATGTATTGATGTTGAATGCTTGTAATATTTGGCTCAAAATGTCTTATTTTACTTATTTGTTTAATTACTTTCCCCTCAGATCAAAGATTCTCATACTCAGGGGAGAACATTCCATTCACAAGCAATTGGATGAGAGTCTTATTTGCCCTTGGCAACGGAAGATGATGTTACTATGGAAACAACTTGTGCTGCTATCAATCATTGGTTGCCTTGCAGGTAAGATGTTTTACTACACATTTTATTCAGAAGGTATTTACTATTATAATTCTAGAAGCTCCAATATGATTTTTCATTCAAATGATGATTTATGTTTACATTAACATTGTTACTTGCACAATGTAAGTAGGCCTAATTGCTCTCTTTGTTACAAATGAGAAACTGCTCAGCAAACCAAAATTAGTTCTGTGAAATTTCCCAGAACATTTGTTAGGTCGCGGCAAAAGTTCTCATAACACAAAAACTATCCAGTTGTGATGATGATTGTAGAATGTTTGTATAAAAATCAAATCAAATTGCATTTTTCACACGCCGAATACAACAGGTGTAGAACTTACCGTGAAATGCTTGCTCACAAGCCCTTAACCAACAATGCAGTTCAAGAAATAGAGTTAAGAAAGTATTTGCTAAATAAACTAAAGTAAAAAATAGTAACACAATAAAATAACAAGAACAAGGCTATATACAGGGGGTACCGGTACCGAGTCAATCAATGTGCAGGGGTACAGGTTAGTCGAGGTAATTTGTACATGTAGGTAGGGGTAAAGTGACTATGCATAGATAATAATCAGTGAGTAGCAGCAGGGGTCAATGTAAATTGTCCAGGTGTCCATTTGATTAATTGTTCAGCAGTCTTAGGCTTGGGGGTAGAAGCTGTTAAGGAGCCTTTTGGACCTATAAAACATTTGCCTGATGTTGCAAGAACGTTACTAAAACACATTTAATCTGTTCTTTAAAGTTTCCCAGAATGTTTCATTAGGTTGTGGGTAAAGTCTGGTGAGAACAATGTAGGGACATCACAAAAGATGTTACCAAAACACACAAACTGCCCAGTTGCGTGGATGATTGTACAATGTTTATTTTTTTGTGTACAATAACATTCAACTGATGTTACAAGAATGTTCCCAGAACACGGATTATCTGTTCTTTCAAAGGTTCCCAGAATGTTTAATTAGGTTGTGGTAACAGTCTGGTGGAAAAATTGTGAGAACATCACATAATATATGTTCCCAAAACACAATAACTGTCCAGTTGCATGGATGATTATACAATGTTTATTTTAGGGTGCAAAACATTTTTACCTTATATTACAAGAAAGTTTAGTTTGTTCTTTAAAGGTTCCCAGAATGTTTCAATAGGTTGTGGGAACAGTCTGTTGGGAACATTGTGGGGACATCACAAAATATCTGTTCCCAAGACAGGGGTGGCAGCCTAGCCTAGTGGTTAGACTGTTGGACTAGCAACCAAAAGGTTGTAAGATCAATTCCCCGAGCTGACAAGGTAAAAATCTGTCGTTCTTCCCCTGGGAAAAAAAATATAAGAAATTGTTCTTAACTGACATGCCTAGTTAAATAAAGGTTACAAAATAACACAGACAGGTGATTATACAAATCAGGTGAAATTGTGCCTCATTAGCTCATTGTTATGGATGTGTCCAAATAAATGTCACTAGAATAAAAGCAAATGCTGCTGTTGTTATTCTGGCTGCACTGTTTGATGTGACTGTAGGTTAGCCGTAGTTGGCTAGCTAGCAAACGAGGGATAAGAACGTTGCCAGCTAGTATTGCAATGGAACACTTAGAACCAACGACTGGGTAGCGTCCATAGATGTAGAACAAAAAGACAGAATGACTAGGTCACTTCTCTGGCAACCGAACCGGAAGAACAAATGACCAGCCAGCTTGGGTTGCAACCCTAGATTTGTGTCGGGACTATATCTTGTGGAAGGGTGAAATAGTATGAATAAATATGTTAGTAACCCATTGTATAAAAGTGATAATATTTTAGGGTGCAAAACATTCACCTGATATTACAAAAACATTCCCAGAACACATTTCGTATGTTCTTTAACTGCTCCCAGAATGTTTCTTTAGGTTGTGGAAACATTGTGGGGAGATAACAACAGATTTGTTCCCAAAACACAAAAACTGTCTGGTTGTGCTGACATTCAGATAATGTTTGTATCAGGGTGCAGAAAACATTCCTTTGATGTTGTAAGAATGTTGACAGAACAGCCTTCCTGAGTTCTTTAACGGTTCCCAGAACATGTAATTAGGTTGTGGGGAAAGTGTGGGTACATTACAAGAGAGAGGTTTCCAAAACACAAAATATGCTCAGTTGTGATGACACTCATACAATGTTTAAGTTAGGGTGTACAGGACAATTTTGTAAGAATTCAATAAGACCGTTCTTATGATGTTCATAACATGTTTGTTTTAGGTTTAACTTAATATTCCGGGGCCTCCCAAGTGGCACAGCGGTCTAAGGCACTGCTACGCAGTGCTAGCTACGTCACTCCAGATCCTGGTTTGATCCCAGGCTGTGTCGCAGCCAGCTACGACTGGGAGACCCTTGAGGCTGCGCACAATTGGCCCAGCGTCTTCCGGGTTAAGGGAGGGTTTGGCCAGCCGGGTTGTCCATGTCCCTTCGCGCTCTAGCGTCTCCTGTGGCAGGCCGTGCGCAATGCACGCTGACACGGTCGCCAGGTGTACGTTGTTTCCTCCTGCACATTGGTGCGGCTGTCTTCCGGGTTAAGTGGGCATTGTGTCAAGAAGCACTGCGGCTTGGCGGGGTCGTGTTTCAGAGGACGCACGGCTTTCGACCTTCACCTCTTCCGAGTCCGTACGGGAGATGCAGCTATGGGACGAGACTGTAACTACCAATTGGATATCACTAAATTGGGGGGGGGATGCAATATTCCATTGATATTCACACAATATACACAGAATATTACAAGAACACTTAGAAAATGTTATGTTTAAGTTTTACCTAATATTACCACAGCATTCTCAGTATGCAAATTAAAGCATAAGAAAGGAGATTGGAATACATCCCCATTATGTTTCTCTACAGATTGAATGGTCATTTGCATTTGAAGACTATATTGTAGAGACACATGGCATTTTCATTTCATTCATAGGACATTTGAACAGCATTTAATCATCTAAACACAACCATATTTTTTAAACTTCACATGATGACAATATATAGCCATGGCAGTATGGTCACACAGGAGTTCCATGCTTCCTTTTCAGCGTCCTTAGACATAACTAACCCAGGGGAATACTGGTAACTGGGTTATTAACCATCATACTCTTTATATGCTGCGTACCCCTAGGCCCATATATAGACTATGAGTACTGATCCAGGATCACTTTTGCTTTTCAGATCATGAAAAATAAGACAGGAGGACCATATCAAGAACTTCATAATAGGAATTATATCGGGTGCGTTTTTTAAAAGTTGAACTGTCCATTTTTACACAATGTTTTGTTTTTTACAGTTAGTTTAAATTCTGCATGTCTTTCTAGATTTTTAAATCTGGATGAAATAAAGACATCCTCTCTTTTAGTAGAGTATACCTGAGCCTTCATTTCACATTTTCTTTTAAAATAAACATGGTTAAAGAATATTTGGGATTGAACCTGCAATCTTCAAATCTGCAGCCAAATCATTAACCCACTGCACCACCAGGTGATAACTGTAGCCTTGGGGGTTTTTTCCTGTCAAATATGGTCAATCAGGACACAGAACAGAATTTGAGTTATTAAAATGTTTTTGTAACATATATATATTTTTACCTTTGATTTAACATCAGGTGAATATTTTTTGCACCCTAAAAGAAACATTGTGGAATCATGGACAGTCTTTTGTTTTATGGGAGCATATATTTTGTGATGTCCCCACAATGGTCTCACCAAACTGCTCCCACAAACTAATGAAGCATTCTGGGAACCTTTAAAGAACAGATTAAATGTGTTTTAGGAACGTTCTTGCAAAATCAGGCAAATGTTTTATATATGTTATGAGAACATTTGCTGTGACCTAACAAATGTTCCAGGAACTTTCACATAACCATTTTTGGTTTGCTGGGAAAACATTACTGGTACATTGTGTTATTACATTACCTGGAAACCTAATGAGAACTTTGGGGTAATGTTCTGTGGTTGTTGTTACAGATGTTCTGCACAACAGTTTAATGAATGTTAGGAGAACATTCCAAGGATATTTAATAAAAATATATATATATTAATTCAAATATTTGGTTATGAAAAACATTCTTTGAATGTTTTTGGGATGTTGTCATCCTAGTGTTAGATACAACCCTAACTATAACTTAATGAGAATCTGGAAATGTTCCCAGTTTGCTGGGTGGTATACCTTTTAGGCAACAGTACTGCAATACCTCTCAATAGAGTGCTAGTTTGAAGTCGACAGTATTACACTGATGTGTGTGCGCTATGTTGTCTCTTTTGTCTCATATGTAAATGTTGGAAATCTAATGCTTACAGTGTTCCCTAAATCATTTTGAAGTGCTTTGGATATTCTCTAGATTCTGCTTGACGTTATGAACTGAAATTAACCATACTGTGCACTGACTACACAATTCTACAGAATCTGTATTGTATTACATTGCATTAGCCTAGATCTAATCTTCTCTTTTGCTGTTGATAAGAAACTGATAGAGACACTCACACAGTATTTGCAAGCAACCATATTATATTTCATAGTGACAAGGTTAAATTGATTAAAATGCAGTTTTTCATATACGGTAGGCTACTGTTGCCCTTCAGCCATCCCTTGAGCAGCCTACTGCATTTGCACCTCCAGGGACATCTGCGATTCCATTCCTATTCCTGTGTATGACATGTCAGAGATCATTATCAGGATCCTTGGGATGGAACTGCGCCTGCATTTTAGAACAAACCTCTTGCTACACTGGCTCGTTATGCCCTTGTGGTCACCTGGGATTGGGACAGAAATCCTCTCTCTCTCTCTCTCTCTCTCTCTCTCTCTCCCTTTCTATTTTCTCTCTATCTCGCTCTCTCTATCCCCCCTCTCTCTCTCTCTCTCTCTCCCCCTTTCTATTTTCTCTCTCTCTCTTTCTATTTTCTCTCTCTTTCTATTTTCTCTCTCTCTCTTTCTATTTTCTCGCTCTCTCTTTCTATTTTTTCTCTCTCTCTCTCTCTTTCTATTTTCTCTCTCTCTCTCTATTTTCTCTCTTTCTCTCTCTCTCTCTGTCTCTATTTCTATTTTCTCTCTTTCTCTCTCTCTTCTCTCTCTTTCTATTTTCTCTCTCTCTCTTTCTATTTTCTCTCTCTTTCTATTTTCTCACTCTCTCTCTCCCCCTTTCTATTATCTTTCACTCTCTCCCCGTTTCTATTCTCTCTCTCTCCCTCTCTCTCTCTCTCTCTATCCCCCCCTCTCTCTCTCTCTCTCTCTCTCTCTCTCTCTCTCCCCCATTTCTATTTTTTCTCTCTCTCTCTCTCTTTCTATTTTCTCTCTCTTTCTATTTTCTCTCTCTCTTTCTATTTTCTCTCTCTCTTTCTATTTTCTCTCTATCTCTTTCTATTTTCTCTCTCTCTCTCCCCCCCTTTCTATTATCTCTCTCTCTCCCCGTTTCTATTCTCTCTCTCTCTCCCCCCGTTTCTATTCTCTCTCTCTCTCTCTCCCCGTTTCTATTCTCTCTCTCTCTCCCCCCGTTTCTATTCTCTCTCTCTCTCTCTCCCCGTTTCTATTCTCTCTCTCCCCCCTTTCTATTCTCTCTCTCTCTCCCCCTTTTCTATTCTCTCTCTCTCTCTCTCCCCCCTTTCTATTCCCTCTCTCTCTCTCTCTCTCTCTCTCTCTCTCTCTCCCTCCACTGTAAGACAACCACAGCAAAGCAGATTTTGAATTTACATATAATACAGTATACAATAGGTATATGCTTTAAGGGGCTCAACAAGTATTCAAAACAGTTTTGAACAGTCCATGGAGGTTTATTTTATGTGTTAGTGCTATCTTACTGTTGAGGAATTTGTTTCCTCTATTTCTGACATATACTGTAAAGTTGGAATGTTTTTACCTTTTATTTTCACTACGAACATGATTTCAGAAATCATGTCAAATTATTGCCTGACTGATTGTGGTGAGATGTATGTACATCGATGTGCATACAGTATGTACAAAGACATAAAGCTATAGCATGAATCTAAGTTTAAGGACTTTGAATCATAGTTTGTGGAATCCACAGCCTACAAGGCTGGAAGATGGCAGATCGCAGGTTAACATTTACTTGATGACCTTTCTTTATTAAAAAAATCTAAAACCATGTTTGAACAATACCCTAATAAAATATCATGATTTAAGAGGATTGAAATTTGTTTCATAGTTTGGCAACTTTGTATAATACTATACATTAATATTAGCGGAACGTTGCAGCAGTGTTTTAAGAACTACTTCCATTATTGTTAAAGTATGTTTTTAGAATATTATTGGAACATCATGTCGTAACATTATAATATAACTTTATAAGTGTCTCACAGAAATGTTTGTTGTTTGTTGTTGTACACTATATATACAAAAGTATGTGAACACCCCTTCAAATTAGTGGATTTAGCTTTCCCAGCCACACCTGTTTCTGACAGGTGCATAAAATCGAGCACACAGCCATGCAATCTCCAAAGACAAACATTGGCAGTAGAATGGCCTTACTGAAGAGCTCAGTCACTTTCAACGTGGCACCATCATAGGATACTTACTACCTTTCCAACAAGTCAGTTCATGAAATGTCTGCCCTGCTAGAGCTTCCATGGTCAACTGTAAGTGCTGTTATTATGAAGTGGAAACATCTAGGAGCAACAACGGCTCAGCCGCGAAGTGGTAGACCACACAAGCTCACAGAACAGGCCCGCAGAGCGCTGTAGCGCGTAAAAATCATCTGTCAGTTGCAACACTCACTACCGAGTTCCAAACTCCCTCTGGAAGCAGCGTCAGCACAATAACTGTTTGTCGGGAGCTTCATGAAATGGGTTTCCATGGCCTAGTAGCCGCACAAAAGCTTAAGATCACCATGCGCAATGCCAAGCGTCGGCTGGAGGGGTGTAAAGCTCGCCAAAGTTGGAAAAGCGTTCTCTGGAGTGATGAAACACGCTTCACCATCTGGCAGTCCAACCGACAAATTTGGGTTTGGCGGATGCCAGGGGAACGCTACCTACCTCGAATGCATAGTGCCACTGTAAAGTTTGGTGGAGGAGGAATAATGGTCTGGGGCTGTTTTGTATGGTTCGTGCTAGGCCCCTTAGTTTCAGTGAAGGGAAATCTTAACGCTACAGTAATGACATTCTAGATGATTCTGTGCTTCCAACTTTGTGGCAACAGTTTGGGGAAGGCTCTTTCCTGTTTCAGCATGACAATGCCCCCGTGGACAAAGCGAGGTCCATACAGAAATGGTTTGTTGAGATTGTTGGGGAAGAACTTGACTGGCCTGCACAGAGCCCTGACCTCAACCCCGTTGAACACATTTGGGATGAATTGGAAGAGCCAAGCCAAATCGCTCAGCATCAGCGCCCGACACCATTAATTCTCTTGTGGCTGAATGGAAGCATGTCACCGCAGCAATGTTCCAAAATCTAGTGGAAAGCCTTTCCAGAAGAGTGGCCAGAAGAGTGGAGGCTGTTATAGCCGCAAAGGGGGGACCAACTCATGCGCATGATTTTGGAATAAGATGTTCGACGAGCAGGTGTTCACATACGTTGGTAATGTAGTGTAGGTATTAGTGCATTGATATCAACATTAGCTGAATTCTATTTATTTGTACTATTTTCTACATTGTAGAATAATAGTGAAGACATCAAAACTATGAAACAACACACATGGAATCATGTAGTAACCAAATAACTGTTAAACAAATCAAAATATATTTTATATTTGAGATTCTTCAAATAGCCCCCCTTTGCCTTGATGACAGCTTTTCACACTCAAGGCATTCTCTCAACCAGCTTCACCTGGAATGCTTTTCCAACAGTCTTGAAGGAGTTCCCACATATGCTAAGCACTTGTTGGCTGATTTTCCTTCACGCTGCGGTCCGACTCATCGTAAACCATCTCAATTTGGTTGAGGTCAGAGGATTGTGGAGGCCAGGTCATGTGATGCAGCACTCCATCACTATACTTCTTGGCATATTAGGTCATTGTCCTGTTGAAAAACAAATGATAGACCCACTAAGCCCAAACCAGATGGGATGGCGTATCACTACAGAATGCTGTGGTAGCCATGCTGGTTTAGTGTGCCTTGAATTCCAAATAAATCACAGACAGTGTCACCAGCAAAGCACCCCCATACCATAACACCTCCTCCTCCATGCTTTACGGTGGGAAATACACATGCGGAGATCATCTGTTCACCCACACCGCGTCTCACAAAGACACGGAGGTTGGAACCAAAAATCTCCAATTTGGACTCCAGACCAAAATACATATTTCCACCAGTCTAATGTCCCTTGCTCGTGTTTCTTGGCCCAAGCAAGTCTCTTCTTATTATTGGTGTACTTTATTAGTGGTTTCTTTGCAATAATTCGACCATGAAGGCCTGCTTCACACAGTCTCCTCTGAACAGTTGATGTTGAGATGTGTCTGTTACTTGAACTATGTGAAGCACTTATTTTGGGCTGCAATTTCTGAGGCTGGTAACGCTAATGACCTTATCCCCTGCAGCATTCCTGTGGGGGTCCTCATGAGAGCCAGTTTCATCATAGCACTTGATGGTTTTTGCGACTGCACTTGAAGAAACGTAAAAAGTTATTGAATTTTTCCAGATTGACTGACCTTCATGTCTTAAAGTAATGGACTGTCATTTCCCTTTGCTTATTTGAGCTGTTCTTGCCATAATATGGACTTGGTATTTTACCAAAAAGGTCTATCTTTTGTATACCTCCCCTACCTTGTCACAACACAACTGATTGGCTCAAATGCATTGAGAAGGAAAGAAATTCCACAAATGAACTTTTAACAAGGCACACCTGTTAATTGAAATGCATTCCAGGTGACTACCTCATGAAGCTCGTTGAGAGAATGCTAAGAGTGTGCAAAGCTGTCATCAAGGCAAAGGGTGGCTACTTCAAAGAATCTCAAATATAAAATATATTTTGATTTGTTTAACACTTTTTTTGGTTACTACATGATTCCATATCTGTTATTTCATATTTTTTTTATCTTCACTATTATTCTACAATGTAGAAAATAGTAAAAATAAAGAAGAACTTGAATGAATAGGTGTTCTAAAACCTTTGACCGGTAGTGCATATGAGAGTTATGCGGAAATGTTCCCTGCATGTTGTTTTGAATGTTTTGGATGATGTCTCCATGAACATTAAAAGAACGTTCCGGTAATGTTTTCTCAGAACCAATTTAATTGAATCCAGACATAATTGCTGAAGTATGTTGAGGGAATATTTTTTGGAACATCGTTATGTCATAACGTCACACTGGAACTTTCTAAGACCATTGTAGGAATATTCCCTGCTTGTTTTTATGAGTGTTTTGAATAACATATCATCAACATTAGCAGAACGTTCCTGTAATGTTTAGTCATAGCCACTTCAATTGACCCGTCGCTAAGTCCCACCCATAATTTTGGGCAACTAATCGCAGTGCTCCAATGGATAGCAACTGTCGTCTAGTCCGACACCTCTGACAAGCTCATGTTTAAATCGCATGAAGGCAAATGAGGACTATGGCAAAAACTGAGAGTTTTCTTTAAAAAATACATGTTTAAATGGCTGAATAATTTAACAATACACCAAGAGTAATTATTACTGTGATTCCTGAGATGCACAGCCTGTTGATTGAGGGTTTTTTTATTCTGAAATTATACTTTTGTTACATTGTTTGCCAGCTCAGCTGGTTAGCTATCTCTCAGTCTCTGACCACCAAATGTTGCTCACGCTAGCTAGCTAGCCACTTATTATAGCTTGTTTTCTCAAAAAGTATGTCAGCTAGCTAAGTTAGGAATGTTATTAATACAACTCCCATCTGCTGTCGACATCAGGATACGGTTTTTGTGCAATAGTTCCAAAAGTGGTTATAGCTTTGACTGCATGCTAACAATGAATTCAGAGACATTCAATGGCTAGCTACACTCCAAACATAATTTGACCAGGTTCCCATGAAGCAATTGTAATGACAGTCCACCACAACATACCCAAGAGTTTCCTGATTTAGCAAAGGGTGGTCTGTGTTCAATTTCATTTTTTATTAGAAACAGTTTCATTGGTCTCAAAAGAAAAAAAAACACAGTTTGAGGTTATTGTGAGGGGATTTCGCCAATGGTTGAATGGGGAATTGGTCTTCCTGGAAAAATGTTGTCCACGGTTGCAACAATAACCAAGGTGGGCTGGGCATAGCAAAGGGTTAATTGCTCCCAGATTTTGTTGCGGCAGAACATTACCGGAACATTGTGTTATTACATTAACCTTAAGATAATGTTCTGTGGTAGTTTTTACAGATGTTGTGAACTATATTTTTGTGAATGTTAGCAGAATATTCCAATGATATTTTCATTTCCAAAATGTTTGGAAAATGTTTTTTTTGGTGATCAGAAAATGTTGGCTCAAACCCTAACAAGAACTTAATAGGCATATGTTAGCTAATGTCCTGTGAATGTTCCTGGTTTGCTGGATTCACACAGATGCAATCATGTGACTAACGTTTCAACGTCACCAGGATTTTTGCAGTGCTCACTCAGATTTGTGCCAACATTGAATAGTTAGGCCAACATTGAAGTTTTTCATGGATAAGCTATTATAATTATTTGGGTTAGTAGCACACTATTTAATCAAATAATGGTTTCCTTATGTCTATTCCAAATCAAAT
Source organism: Salmo trutta (assembly GCF_901001165.1). Taxonomy (NCBI): domain Eukaryota; kingdom Metazoa; phylum Chordata; class Actinopteri; order Salmoniformes; family Salmonidae; genus Salmo; species Salmo trutta. The sequence goes on along the minus strand of NC_042972.1, from coordinate 47,509,905 downwards.
ATTTGAATGGCTCTGTCTCAATCGTACCGTGTATTACCATGTTGCAATCATAGACATGATTTAAAAAAAATCAAAACTGTCACCAGTTTTTGTCACCTCTGTTGGCGAGTGCTGGCGTGTCAGGATTCACAAGTTTTCACTGTCTAGTTGTTTGTTCAGACTAATTTGTTAATTCCTTGTTCGATGACTGAAATGTCACACATTGACAAATGTCAATTGTTAAAGGCCTGGGTATTACAGCCTGTGTTGCTTTTGTTCTCCAGCTCATGCACAAGATGTCCTGTTCCAAGGGCCAAGATGGAGGACAGAGCCCAGTGACCTCATTCTCCCCATCAACTTCCCTGACCAGGAAGCTACCATTAGATGTGAGGCAGGGGGGAACCCCTCCCCACAGTACAGGTAAAGGATTCCACCAATCTACACTATAATTCCACAATTCAGTGTGGAACTGCCATTAGCGACCATTTAACATGGATGTTTAACCAAATATTCACTCTCTCTCTCTCTCAAGGCAATCAAACCGGATACTAAGAGCATTGATTGGTATTGATTTGGTGGAGAGCGAAAAACATTGGGCTTACCATAGTAGCAGTAGAGATACTGTAAAATCCAAGAAACAAGATTCACCTTTTACTGCAGTTGGCTAAATCAAGGTTACATATAGTGTTTCTTGGTAGTCTTAAACAAATCTACTTTGAAACAAAAGTACACACCTCACAGGGTATGGGCCTAAAAAAAGAAGACACCTGTACCATGTCAGATATGGAGTTGAAATGTATTCCATTTTGAGTTTGCATCCCAATATTACACTTTATATACATTACAGAATACTGAAATATAACAAACCGTTTGACATAGAAACACCAGATTTTCTGTGTAAAAAATAAATAATACGTTTATTAATTATTAAATGATGACATTAATAACATTCCACCCATGAGGACACTGGGTCATTTTACTGCAGGAAAGGGGTACGCAGACATTTAACCAGACAGAGAAACTGATTTATATGGTATGCTCATTCCAAAAAACCTAAAAGCCGTAAACTAACGCAGGCTTTGAGCTATGATTCAGATTTAGATGGGAAGTCAGACAACCATTAGCTTATAAATACTTCAGAGATGTGAGTCTAGTTATCTTTATTACAGATTTGATTTAGGTTGCTCTAGGATTGAAGCTAATGTTTTATAATGTGCTGCACTGCTTAGGAAATCATTAGGAATGTAGGGAGATTTCAGTTTCTAATTCTACTCTAGATTCTCTGATATCCCCCCCGGTTATTCCCCGGTGGTAAGTCTGCCTGAAAATGGCAGCCCGCGTTGGTTTTGTGGTAGATTGTGTTTCGTAGCTTGGTCAGCATCATGTAAATGCACAGCAGGCAGTCGAGAGAGGTAATAACCTTGTGAGTGACATTCCGTTAAATGCTTACATTTCCTCTAATGCGTATGTGCTGAAAACATGGGTCTTAGAGCAGCAGCAGGGGGTATCATTATACTTGTTGTGCAAGCTGAGCAATCCAAGGATGAGCTGAACCATTACGACTTGCACTAACTCGGAAAAAGAAGTCGAGTGGACGTGTTCTCACCATCAAACCGAACAATTAGGATTGTTCTTTTTTTTTTTACTTAAGTGCACAGGGAAAGCATAGATTGTGGGTTATGATTATGTGTGATAGAATGTGGTCTAGTCATCTGTGCCTCAAATTGGAATAACCCTCGAATGCTGTAAGTAGAAGCCTCTTTAGATTTTTAAGTGCTGCGCAAAAGTTTCCTACATTAGTAAAGTAACAGTGATATGTTTTCTCTGGATTAATATTGGATGTATTGGATAACACATTAGTCATCCTAAGCAATTCCAAATATTGTGATTGTTTTCATGCAGGCTAATAACACTCCAGTTAAGTGTGTCTAATGAGCTATTTCACACGATTAATGTTATTTGTAAAGCCCGATCCAAGACAAATTAAAGACAATCCAAGCTTTCGTTGTGAAGTGGATAAAACCAAGTCGATCAAATTGAAAAGTAGGACTTCAAGCACCCATTTTACGTAAGATAAGTGTATTAAAACCAAATGAATACAGAGCACAGATCTGAGTAGAATTGAAGTGAATCACTTTATTGAAACAAACTCCCATGGCAGGGGATTGACGTTTATGGGAATACTTTTAAAGACACTGCATCGTTTAGTCCTTGGACTCACTGCAAGTAAAGGGATCATTTGTGGCTTTATTTGGGTTGCACCAGAGTGTATGTTTGACACTGACTGTTCTTGACTTGTGTCCCCTCCGGCAAGGAGAGGACTTTTGTCTTGATGATTAAAAGTGAAACAGAAATGTTTAGCAATACATTTCCCAAACACAAAAAAACTCAGGACCTCAAATGCCCCCAATGAGCTGCCCGAGCTGTCCCTCAGAGCTGCAAAGGGACAAGCTTTGATCTCCCACAGGAAGGCATCAACTAACATCAGTCAGTTTCTAGTGAAATTATACTGGAATCTCAAGATTTTTGCGTTTTGTCAAGAGCTTCACATTTTCCAATTCATGCCAAAGTAACCATCTCATATCACTGAAACAATGCCCTTTAGTACTGTCTTTTTTCTTTATCTTTCATAACCAGTCCCACACAACTTCACACTTGACATCACTCCACACCACAGCGCATGTTAAAGATATTAGTACTTGATCTGTTACAGTAGGGGTAGTTTTTCTCAATATGGTTGTCACTTTTGATTTTCTTACTTGTCAGTGACCCATAATGAACACTACATTGGGCAGTGTGTTCTGAACTTACTGTAATGTACTGTAGAACCAAGGGCATAGTGGCCAATGGACATCAATCATTTATTTGTGATGTTCCCTGCCCTCTAATGTGAAATCTGGGAGATGTTGTCACGTCTCTTAATTTATGTAATAGCGCTCCGAGGACACGTTAGGCAATTTGAGTTTCTCATTTAGTCTGGAAGCTATCACAGCATGGAGCCTGAGGAGATAACTTTGCATCTCCTGCCCTGACAAAGTCTCAGACTACTGAAATATTAATTCTTCCATTTCAAATACAACCATGTTCAATGATGATATTCAGTAATATCTGATGAGCTGTCTTATTCTCTGCCAACATTCCGGGTTGAGACCAAGGGCCCTCTTTCTCCTGGTCAGCAATGTGTTTTTTAAGGGCCAATATTAGCTGTGTGTGTGTGTGTGTTTGTCCTCAGGGGAAAACAGGTGAGGTGCGTGGCTGGAGACAGCGCTGAGCACGGCACCATTCCCTGCCTGTATTTGATGAAGAGGCCTCATGCAACATTGATGTGAACCTCAAGGTCGGCCAGAGTTCATCCAGACCATGCCATGAGCAGCCCATGGCCTGGAGGCTGTACCAGGCTAGGACAGCCAGAGCAAATAAGGGAGCCATTAGTCTTTGTTGTTGTTTAGGAACCCTACTGTCTGGTGTGTTAAATTCCCTCCATTCACTCTATAAGGCTCCACTAATGCCATGGCCCCAGAGAAATTGTGCTTTTTCGAAGTGCTGTTTTTCCATTTTTTGTGAAGCACTTCAGTTGGAGTCCTCATCTGTGGATGAGTTAAGACCTGAGGGGGCAATGAAAAGGAGATGAGACCACTACTGTTTAGAATGCAGAAAGATTTCCATGGTGTTGGAGTGCTCATTCAGTTCCTCATTAGTCCTGTGCTGGCAACAGGTTTGAGGGCACAGACTCCTATACAGGTCAGAGCATGCAGTGTGCAACAATCATATGCTCTCACAATACAATATAATTGGCGCCAGCTGTCTTATTTCATGTTTTTTACACTATATTTGAGGTTTTGCTCACAACCTCACAGCTGGTAAGAACCATTTTACTGACTGTTAGAGAGATGGATACACATCACTGCATATGACGATGATGGTGATGATGATGGTGATGACTCAAATACAATATGATGAGGCTCCCATGGATAATTATAGTTTGCATAGTTGATAGTAAAGGATCGTTATGGGCTTTAATTGGTGGCGTGATCATTTATTGTGAGGACAATGTGGAATATCAGTTATATTGGCTCAGGTTTAATAACGCCACATCTGCTTATGGGTACCTTTACACCAGCAGCAGCACTGTGGTTTTCCCTCGTTGTTTACTCCTACTCTCATGGAATGGGTGCTATGTATGTGACTGGTAGTTTGATGCTCTATCACCTAGCCCTTCATCCTCAGGGGGGGGTTTCATACCAGGCCTTTTCTGGTGGCTACTTAGTGTTGGCAGGTGAGGGGTGTCTCTGACAGCTTGTCCCACTGTTCAAATGGAGCCGAGGCTTGCTGTTCGAGGTGTTGCCGCTGCTTCTGCCGCTTCTGCTAGATGGGATGGCTGGCTGTGTCGTGCGTAGACGCCCTCACACCCAGCAGAGGCAGAGCCCAGCCATCTGCTCCAGGGGTGTCTGATCTGCTCAGCCTGCCTACCGTCCTCTCCCATTAAGTTCAGATATGCTGGGGTGGCTGCGAATACAACCAGCCACCCAACCCCCTCTCTCCCGCTCTCCTTTATTATTTTACACGTCAGATCCTTCGGCTAGGCTGTATACGCAGTGTCACCTCTGCTGGGAAAGACAATCCTAGGGGAAACACTGGTATACATACGATAACATGATGGATCATATCAGCCATTTGGAACATGCATAAACAAGATGCTTTTTTAAAGGCAATTGAGATTGAATATGGCATCAAAGTGTCTTGTTTGAAATGTTTGTATTTGTGCGCCCAGGAAACATAGGTTTCATCACATAACTTCAAACATTTAAACAATTATTTTGGTATCTGGAATGGTGACAAAATAAGTTTGATTAAGTGAAAGCCGCACGGAGATAGATGAATAATGCAGGCAACAACATGAAAGACAGCTATATCTTTTGTAGTCTGTCAGACGGGAGTCTGGAAAAAGTCATGGCTGGTTTTAAGGCTGTGTGAAGCACCACTTTCTCTGCTCGTTAGTTTGCTGAAAATAAAAAAATATTGATTTTTCCCCCCTCATCATTGAATTGTCATTTCACGGTCCCAAATTGCATTGCTCAAGCTAGCTGGCTCAAAGTCTTATCCTAATCATGCCTAATTTCTTGCATTCTTAAGTGGAAAATAATCTATACTTATCATGCCTCTCAGCTTTGTTAACTTTGGAAAAACGAAAATAATTTCCCCATTTTGTAAATGGTTTATTGCAACAAATCATTAGAGTAGTAATCCAAAACATTTGTATGTTGTGCATTCTTTGACCTCATGCTATCTGGGAATTTAACTTAGCTGCTGATGGATGTTTTTAAAGAAGTTGGAAATAGGAATTATTATGCTCAACCCATAACTTCACATGCAATGTATTTTAGACCAGTAATATGAGATATATGATTATTTTTTTGACATAATACAATTATTTACAATATTAAAAAAATAGACTACACAGTGTTTCAAAGGCAACTAGCTAACCCAATACACAATGAAAAGTTTCATGCTCAAAATACCAACAATTACAGCGTGATTATATCCAATATTTTCATTTGATTCAATTGTCTTTACCAAATCGATCCATGTGATAAATGTTTGTGAGTGTGTATCTCCAGAGGCCCGGCTGCTGATTGTGTTTACGTCTTTCCAGATGGTCACTAAACGGAACACTCATTGATCTGGGGAGTGACTACCGGCGTCACATGTCTGGGGGCAACCTGATCGTTAACAGTCTGGACAGGGACCAAGACACGGGGATATACCAGTGCTCTGCCTACAACACATGGGGGACCATCCTCAGCCGCAGAGCCACTCTGAAATTTGCATGTAAGTGATCGGGCTATCCCTAGCACGTTATAGGGGAGGGGTGTGTGTATGTGTGTTTCTGTGAGTTTGTGTGCATGCATACTTGTGTAACCCTCTCACCAGGCTCGAATTTGACTCTCGCGATATTACCTGACATAGAATATCTCAACAGCATGGGATGTTAGGTGAGAAGGACATCTCCAATAATAATCCCTATTGTAAACTATCTAGGGTGATGACAATTAGGGTATTAACTTGAACTGAAATGATTATAGGTTTCTGTTATTGTATCAGGCTAGGCTATCCCATGCATTAAATTAAATTGAAACAGTAAAGGACTCCACCAAGGCAACATACATAAAGTTCAAAATGTGTATTATTACATTTTCAAAGCACAACATCAAAAGAAATAAAAATAATAAACCCCAATGAGTCGTGCACAACCCATGTCCAAATTATTTCAAGCTTGTTTAAACTGTTGGCGTGCGTTGGAGTTAAAAAAAAAATGACGACACAGATAAAGTCCCGAAGCAACCCACAGTTGTGGTTACTCACTACTCGTAGATATTCCCTCAGTGAAGTATGGCAGTTCCTTGCAGGTTTCCTCACAAGATCCACAGCAAGCACAGCTATCAATGCAGACAGTACTATTTAGCAGTAACCGATATCCCGTGGGAAGATGAACTCGTTAAGCTTTCCCAAGCATTTCTCTCTCAGTTTCACATGATGCTAGGCTAACCTCAAGGCTGTCAAATACCTCCACAATGAGACGATAGCATCAGTCTTTACTAAGTCTTAACTAAATTATAACAACTCTCTTATAAAATAAAATCGGTATTTCCCTTCAAACTCGGTAGGTATGGGTTTTGTTCTATTTTTATCATCTTTTATAATTCTTCTTCACCAATGGTCATAATGTAATGTCCATCCTTTTCTCAACGTCTCTCTCCCTCTCTTTTTTCCCAGGCCTCCCGTTAACCAGGTCCATTCTCCCATTGGCCACAGCTTATCAAGCGACCTTATTGGTCAAAACTTAAACTTAAAAGTAAACCAACCTATTCACTTATACATGAAATAAATATTTCTTCAAAAGAAATGCATGAACAACATTACAATTTGGGAGCAATTCAATCACCTTTTAAATATAATACCAATTAAGTATAACAAATAAACTCAATACTTGGTTTTAACAAGAGTATTACACTTGCAAATGTGCACGCATGTTTGTGTGTGTGTGTGTGTGTGTGTGTGTGTGTGTGTGTGTGTGTGTGTGTGTGTGTGTGTGTGTGTGTGTGTGTGTGTGTGTGTGTGTGCACTTGAGTTGTGTGTCTGTGGCCTCTGTGTCTTTAGCATTCTGATTTCTTGCTCGGTATGCTTCAAATAGATTTTTTTAAAGGGAAATGGTAATCGAATGAAATGTCAGATGCAACAACCACAGTGGGCGAGGCAGCTTCTGACTGCCTCTGAACTCCATTGATTCTCATTAGTCTCTGTGTTTCCAGCTTTGACAGCGTCTGTGCAACCTCGGTACTGACTGATACTGCCAATCTATGCAAGCCTCTGTGATCTGGACTTGAAAGGAAACCTACACAAATAAAGCTTCAACTTTGCAAACCAGAAACAATCATTTTTTTACTGTGGAATTGTTTGCCGTTGCAGATAGATCAGACTTGGTTGAACAGCCTGTCTGGTATTCTAGAGAGGGAGATCTGAATATCATAGGAGGTTGATGGCACCTTAATTGGGGAGGACGGGCTCGTAGTAATGGCTGGAGCGGAATAGGTAGAACGGTATCAAATGCATCAAACACATGGTTTGATGCCATTCCATAGGCTCCGTTCCAGCCATTATTATGAGCCGTTCTCCCCCCAAAAGCCTCCACTGGTGAATATGAAGCTTTGGTGTGGGTCTCTACCGTATAGAGAGCAGACCAATAGACAGTGTAGAGAGACACCTCTCACTGATCATTGATCACGTCCCAGGGATAGAGAGCCTTTCCTTCCTCTTAAGAGATGGACTGCCATTACCCTTATGGGCTGGATAATGAATCTCACTTGTGGGGCCTGGGTGAGGAGGGAACTGCTTGACATTTATTGTCTATTTGAATGCTCAGAGGTCTTGGAGATAGATGGGGATTGCTGCATACACGGCTAGATTTTCCTCGTAATAAAGACTCTTCCATAGACAGGGATGGCTTACCTCACCCATTTCCTGTCTACACAATTCAACTGTCATTTCAATTATATATTTTTTTGCGATGTGTTATGGCCATCAACTTCATCCTACTTTACATTGAATTTCTGAACAACTGTAACGCAACTCTTATACAAATGTACACACACTGGTATAATACACACCAGGGAGAGAGAATGAAATACATTTAAAATGACATTCCCTCTGTACTTGTAACTTGAGTTGCTATTCCTTTGTGGTAAAAATAGAATGAAGAGCTTGCATGGTGTTAGATAGGATACCTTTATATGTTTTTCCTGGCTTCCCTCCTGACACATTATTATTGCCTCTCAGAGTTGGAGTCTGTGTAGAGGAGACATATTACACAGAAAGCCATCGTTCTGCTATAGACAAGGCAGAGCCAGCTTATAGAGTGCTGCCTTTTAGCAGTCCCTACTGTCTCTCCCTTACACGGACCATTTCTGTGTGAGGGAGAGAGAAGTAGAGGGCCTCCGCTCCCTACCAGAACCAATTCCTACCTCTTAGGCCCCCCCCCCCCCCCCCCCCCCCCCCACTGTTACAAAAGGAATATTATCAGCTGCTGTTTGGTTATGCTTTCCAACCAGCCTGCACCAACTTTCCCTCGTCTAGATAGCCTAGCCTAACTCCTCCAGCGTTTTAGATTCAGCACCATGTCTGCGAGTTGATGTTCTCTATGGCTCACTGTGTGGCCTGAACAGAATCCTGCTATGACTTGGCTGTGTTGGATTTCACCACGGTCATCAGAGACTGGCTCATTAATCTTCCATTCACTCTCCCACTCCCCTCTGTGATCCTCCTCTTTTCCCACTTCCTTTTATCGGTCACATTGACTTTATTTTGTTTGTGTTCGGGGCCTGACTGTAGGGCTGCCCACCCGAGGGTGCAGAGTCAGTAGGGACAGGGGTACAGTAGTTCACCCATCACTCACTAAACTAGAGTAACATTTCATCAGCCCAGGTACAAGCTCAGTCAGGCAGCTTTTCCTCTTTCATTTGCAGGGATGAATTGCTCCCAGAGTATCGACAGGGAAGCTAGTGCTTTTAAGGGCGAGATTACACTGCATTTAATAATGATGTTGGTTATTGCTCTTGGCACTGATTCCTGTTATTCGTCATGTGCTCAGTGTTTGTGCAGTCCCTCCAACTTCCTCCCCTCTTTTTATCCCTTTGCAATTTAATCTCCTGCTGCTATCATAATGACTGTGTGTTATTAGTCCATCAGTAATATTTAATGTTACAGTTGCCTTTCTAAGTATCGGATAGCATTGGGGGTGTTCTAAAGCAATCCATTACTGTACCTGTAAATGGTTTTCCTACAGTACATGGATTTTAGGGCTTTAAAGAAACCAAGATAACTGATACAAACTGGGAAACACATTAGCTGATACGGATTGAGTTATCAGCTGCATTTAGACATAGAGTAAAGCTAAGGTTTGTGCTTTATATTTATCCATTCTGTCTTCTGTAATAACACTAAAGCTTACCCTTGATTTTTGTGTTGATAAGACCTAGATAACTTCAAGACCCAAACGACACGGAGTGCTGTCAGTGTCCGAGAGGGCCAAGGAGTGGTTTTGTTATGTGGACCACCCATGCATTCTGGAGGTAGGTTGTTTTTTTCCATATTAGAGATATTTATGAATACCTGAGAAGATGCCTCTCCTCTGTATCCAATTAAAGTCTTTGATGCAGTATATGAGTGAATATACAGGCGCTGTTTAGTGTGCTCACATTCCTAACCTAATCATTTTTTTCATAAAACATTATTTGTTAGAGCCTCAAAGCATAGATTCTTGCTAGCAGCCTCAAATAAACTTATTTCACAGAGATGTTTGCATAATATAGATATGCTTAGCTGGCCTTCTTTTTCATTCTGAACTTTCTTACAATTAGTGCCAAATCTGGTGGCAAATGAAAAGATATTCCTCAAATTGGAGTCTTAACCTGATCATTGGGCAATACGGTCTGAGTAAAGTGCTTTTAATAAAACCTGTATTAGATAATCAATAGTAACTTATCCTAACTTAAATGGAATGCAGAATTCAAAGGGATTTTGTAAACCAATTTACTCTACACCCTAGAGGGAAAACAAACAGAATCACTTTCTGGAATATCTTATTTATCTTCCATACTATTTTCAACTTGTACAGAGGAAGTGACTCGGCACATGTGAGACAGCTATTTGAAGTGTGTGTGATCCAGTTAGCTTAGTATTGAATAATGGACTTTGCCTACATACAGGCTAACCCTGTTGTAGGACCACTCACTTTTAACATGACATTGTAGAGTGGCTGGTTCTTCTCTAATGTATTGGCTAAAGTGTGCCTACAGTAGGTGTGTGTATACAGTCCTGTACAGCTGGAGGAGACGATAATGGCCTGGGGTAGCCAGTGTGAAACACAATGCGACAGCCTCTCACTCAGAAATGAGCTTATGCCAGGCGTGTTGTTGTCACCATAACAGTATTGTGTTTTGTTTCCCTATTTGAACAAGTGAATAAGACCAAGTAAGTGTGGCACTGTGCTCATTGCACTGTGAAGCATGAATGCCACACACAAACTTGGAACTCGTTGAGCCCATCACTATCCACTGACTGTAAGACATCTCTGCAGGTTTTTACTCTGCCTCAGCGGCTTCAAATGCTGGATTAGAGGTTCTCTCAAATGACACATTATATCTCATGTTACATCGACATGGCCACAAAATAAATATTGTTGCTAGCTAAAGTGACTGCATTAGGGCTCTGCTCCATCATAAATATGTGTTTATTCTCCAGGGCTCAATTATGTTTATTTTTGTGTCATAGCTATTGCATGTTTGTAACGTTGTGCTTGTTACATAAATAGCCATTGTGTTCAATAAGAAAAGAGGTTGTTGCACTATATTTTCATTTTCCTCTTGATTTGTATTTTCTTGACAAATGCTATCACTGTTCATTACGGCCACATAGCTCAGAGTCAGGGATCCCCGGTCTTGCTTTGCTTCGTCAGAATGAATTGGTTTCGGCTTCAGTGAACCGACTGCAAAGACGTGATCCCAGGAGCCAAGGTTTGCGAGGCGTTCCCCTCCCAGGGGGACAGGAGATGAGCGACAGTACACTGCATACACACCTTTGTAGTTCTGTACGCGCTCTCGCCTCCACGCCACGGTAGATAGGCTTTCGCTACGGTACCTCGCTCCTATGAATCTGTGCACTGGCTCTTTTCAAGATGACCCAGTATTGCTGTGTGGCAGCGCTCTGTGTTCTTTAGCTAGGCCTGTTGGCTGAGGAGAAGTGTGGCATGCATGAGTCAAGCCTGGAAAAAAGCCCTGTCCCCAGTTACTCAGGGTAGAGGACAGGGCATGTGTCATGAGAGTGCCAGTGAGGCGCTGTAATCCGTTTTGTTTCGCTCTCTTTCCTTTGGACACTCTTTTTTTTGTGCACCAATAGCTGTTCTACTATCTTTGCCCTGGTGTCTTCTTGGAAGGAAACTGAAATAAGGAAAAGGAAATTGTGTGGAATGCCAACATGATCTGCTTACAATGTGTTTTTCTTTTTGTTTTCTAATACAGTATTTCATCAATGGGCAATACCGACACTGAGCTATTTAGCATACATGCTAAATTATATTTTCAAAAGGGAATTTTTCAATGTAGACTCCTACGCCTACAAACACATTACTGTGTTGTAATATATTAATACTACTGTACTGTATTTACCACTGTCATATTCCTCTCCCTCCTAGAGCTGACATTTGCATGGATCTTCAATGAGTACCCATACTTTGTTCAGCAAGACAGTCGTCGATTCATCTCCCAGGAGACAGGAAGTCTGTACATTGCTAAAGTGGAGCCTTCTGATGTGGGAAACTATACCTGTGTGGTCAACAACAGCATCACTAAGGGGAAAGTCCTCAGCTCTCCTACACCACTGGTCCTGAGGAATGATGGTAAGATCCCATCCTTTAAACAGACACACTGATCAGACAGCACAACAACAAAAAACTGCCCAGATGTTTTAAAAACTGCCCAGATGAAGCCCCAATTTGTAAAACATTGGCAGTCTATGCAGTCTACAATAGAATATTCTATCCAGATATTCTGTAATGCTGATTATAAGTGGTCAAAGAGAAAGAGTAATCTTACCCTCTCAAAAGATAAAGTCAAAGGGTGAAGCTGTTGAATATAAGATTCAGTCTGAAAAGGAGATTAATCCCTGCCTTCAACCAGGTGTGTTCTTCTTTGAACCTTTTACAAACCTTTTCCATTTCTCTCCATCTTACCAACCTCTCAGTGATCGCTTCTGTTCCACACACAAATACCTCTGTGTTTCTGGGCCCATGTTATTGTTGTACCATGTTTACCAGGGCGTAAAGCGAGTGTGCCATTAATCATTGACGCCAAAATTTGGTTTGTGTATTGTCTCCCTTTCATAGGAGCAATGGGTGAATACGAACCCAAAATAGAAGTTCATTTCCCTGACACTGTTCCAGCTGCGAAGGGATCCACAGTGAAACTGGAATGTTTCGCTCTGGGAAAGTAAGTTGGAGTGAATGTGCAGGTTTGTGCATATGTCAGACATATCATTCTAATCAAATCAAATCAAAGTTTATTTGTCACGTGCGCCGAATACAACAGGTGTAGACCTTACAGTGAAATGCTTACTTACAGGCTCTAACCAATAGTGCAAAAAAGGTATTAGGTGAACAATAGGTAGGTAAAGAAATAAAACAACAGTAAAAAGACAGGCTATATACAATAGCGAGGCTATAAAAGTAGCGAGGCTACATACAGACACCGGTTAGTCAGGCTGGTTGAGGCAGCATGTACATGTAGATATGGTTAAAGTGACTATGCATATATGATGAACAGAGAGTAGCAGTAGCATAAAAGAGGGGTTGGCGGGTGGGACACAATGAAGATAGCCCGGTTAGCCAATGTACGGGAGCACTTGTTGGTTGGCCCAATTGAGGTAGTATGTTCATGAATGTATAGTTAAAGTGACTATGCATATATGATAAACAGAGAGGAGCAGCAGTGTAAAAAGAGGGGTTGGGGGGGCACACAATGCAAATAGTCCGGGTAGCCATTTGATTACCTGTTCAAGAGTCTTATGGCTTGGGGGTAAAAACTGTTGAGAAGCCTTTTTGTCCTAGACTTGGCACTCTGGTACCGCTTGCCAAAAAAATGTTTACCTGTTTAGTTTGGATCCCGCGACGCAGTTAGCCTCATTTGCTGGGACTGCTACAATCTGTCCGGGGATACTGCTAAACCCTAAAGTCTGAAGAGCTACTGATTGGTGAAGCAGCTAGCCTAGCTATCAAACTAGCCAGGTTTCCTTGAAAGCTTGAACACAGCCCAAGACAGGGTTAGCCCTGGTGGCTGGGGCTGTGTATAGTCCCGGGCTTGTGGCTGTTTAAATCCCTGCAGTTTTTTGCTGTTTCCATCAGCCCTGTGAGCTGTGCAGGCTGGAATTGCGTGGAGTACCCGTGTTAGCCTACGTTTCTACCGGCTGAAAAACCTGTTACGAGCCCAGGTGACCTACCCAGGCCAATAATGGTCAAGTTCCTAAGGTTCAATGACAAGATGGTTGTTCAGGAGAGAGCCAAGAACTCGAGAGAAACCAACATCTTCCTTAACGAGGACTTCTCTGAAGCTGTACGCCAGAGGAAAGAACTTATCCCAGCTATGAAAGCTGCCAGAGAGCGTGGGGGCATTGCTTACATTAGCTACCATAAGCTCATTGTCCACCCTCCCTCCCAAAAGCCTGGGAGGAGTTAGAGAGCCAAGCTTCTGGGTCAGTAGCTTCATCACATATGCACAGGCACACATACACCAACTAGCACTGACAAGCGCCTGATTGATTGACTGTTAGCTAAACCGGGTTTTATATTTACTGAAAATATAAACTCTACATGTAAAGTGTTGGTTTCATGAGCTGAAATGAAAGATCCCAGAAATGTTCCATATGCACAAAAAGCTTATTTCTCTCAAATAATGTGCACAAGTTAGTTTACATCCCTGTTAGTGAGCATTTATTCTTTGCCAAGGTAATCCATCCACCTGACAGGTGTGGCGTATCATGTTCATGTCGCAAGGATATGTACACCATTCCTGGAAGCTGAAAATGTCCCTGTCTTCCATGGCCTGTATACTCACCAGACATGTCACCCATTGAGCATGTTTGTGATGCTCTGAATCAACGTGTACAACATCATGTTCCATTACCCGCCAATATCCAGCAACTTAGTACAGCCATTGAAGAGGAGTGGGACAACATTCCACAGGCCACAATCAACAGCCTGATCAGCTCTATGCGAAGGAGATGTGTCGTGCTTCATGAGGCAAATGGTGGTCACCCCAGATACTGAAAGGTTAGAAATCCATATCCTCATTTAAACCAGGGTACTTAGTGGCCTGTAGTTTGTAAATCCAAAAATGTTCCCTTCTGTTTAGCTGTTTAAGATGGTCTCCTTTTCTAATTGAGGTCGGAACATATTCAAAACCCATAGCTTGTAAGGAGGCAGTGTTGCCATGGTGTAAGGACTTGTAGTGCCTTGCCATGGGGTAGTCTTCATTGCCTACCCATATGGCGTACTTGTGTTCCGCTAAGCGGTCTTGAAAGTGTCTCGTTGTCCATCCAATGTAGAACACCTTGCACTATTGGACATTCCAATCTGTAGGTGACATGAGTGGTTTTGCAGTTAATGAAATGCTTGACTTGATACTCCAAGATGTGTCAACAAAATATTTTGTATGTGCAATATTTCTGCAATGGTTGCACTGGTTGTATTTAAAAGAGCCCATAGGTTTGTGGTCTAGCCAAGTTTTTTGAGAGTCAACAGGAAGATGGATGTGGACTCATTTGTCATTTAGGACAGTAGCGTATCACTTTGGATGATTCCACAATTATTTTTTATTATTTGTTCTCTGCTTCAGTGCTGTATTTTGTAACAAAGTACTCTCTCTGATGCAGCAGGAGGCACTCCCCTTGCAACAAGTTATTTCTGTCAAGTCGTACGTCCCTTATACCTGCATCTTTCAGGACCTGAGCGCTGTAGCCCCGATTCAAGAAGCCGTTATCAAATTCAGCTGATTTGACACTGTAATCTTTTTCCTGACTCTTTGGAATTGCAATGTTCTCTTTTGGCCTTTTGGGGTTGAAGCTGTCTGCCCTCAGAATGGGTTTCCCATCTGAAGGTTTCCTAAAGATTGATGTGTGCAAACAAACTTTGTCATTTTTACTGATGTCAAGGTCCAGAAAAATGTATGCTATACTTGCTGTACTCCATAGTTAGTTTGATGTTAGGGTTAATGCTGTTAAGGTATTGGTGGAAGGAAATAAGTTCATCTTCTGAGCCTGACCAGAACAGGCAAGCATCATCAATATAGCGTCCCCACCATATAATCCGGTCAAAGAACTGTTTTTTAGAAGGATCCAAAATGAAGTCATTTTCCCATTTACCTAAGTACAAACTAGCGTAGGAAGGGCTGTAGCAAGCTCCCATGGCACATCCTTTGACTTGTTTAAAAATACGGTCCTGAAAGACAAATATATTATTATTAAGAGTCCATTCAGTCAGTGAGACAATGAATTCTGTGGGAGGCATCTCTGTCTCAGGCCGGGTACTCAAGAAATGGTGCATAGCTGCCAACCCTTGTTCATGTTCAATGGTGGTGTATAGAGACTCCACATCCATGGTGACTAAAAGGAAGCTGTACCTATATTGTTCAGTTCCTTAATTTTGTTCAACACATCTGAGGAATCTTGAAAATAGGCTGGGAGTGAATGCAGAAAAGGCTAAATAAAGTAATCAATGTACTTGGAGATGGGTTCTGTCAGACTTTCATTACCACTAATGGCTGGTCTGCCTGGGGGGGTTTCAAGATTCTTGTGGACTTTTAGAAGAAGATAAAAAGAAGCCATACATGGACTGCAATGGAAAATAAATTTGAACTCAGTGTCTGAAATGTAGCCATTCTCCTTAGCTTCTGTGAGGATCCCTTTCAATTCAGTTTTTAAGTCCTCTGTAGGGTTGAAGGTAAGAGATTGGTAGAATTCATCATTGTCTAATTGACGGTAGGCTTCTTGTCTTTACTCCACACTACTATAGCGCCACCTTGGTCTGCTTTTTTAACCACAATCCATACATTTTTGGACAATGATTCAACTGCATCCCTCTCAATCTTAGAAAGATTATGTTGTGTTTGGTTAGAGTCAATTTTACCCTTAAACAGATTCTCCACATCAAAATTCACCTTCTTGGCAAGTGTATTTAGTGTGGCATTCTGGACTATGGGACAAAAGGTGGACTTGGGCTTAAAATGTGTTTTTAAGGGCACAGAAACTGCCTGACCTGAAACACTGGTGTCTGTAGTTGGAGAGTTGTTTTGCTTGTACCAGGCCTTCAGATATAGATTCCTGTAGAAACAAAATATGTCAATCTTTGCATTGAATTCATTAGTTGAGTATATGGGTGCAAAGGACAGTCCTTTAGACAAGACCCTTAAACAATCATCAGAAAGGGGTTCTCCAGAAGTGTTGATCACAGCCTTGTTTTGGTCCTGCTCCGTGTGGTTGGATAGTCTTGATTTCTTCCTCCCCCTCCGTGTTGGCCTCTTCTGCGTCCTCTCCCTCTCTTGTTGGGGAACCAGCGTGGCTACTCTTCCTGGAGGAGCCGGCCTCTGAGTGTCTGGGGTGACCCTGATCGCCACTGCTCATAAAGTTCAAATAAACAGATCTTGTGGGTTGGTTTTCTCCAGAAAAAGACCTTGCCATCTCTGTAGTCTACTGCATCTCTTCTAAATGTCCTTAGCTTGTCTTGCTTCAATGTCAGAGTGAATGTGTTTATTTCCTCTTTCAAAATCTCATCACATTGTCGTGTCTTTGGCTATGCTGGATTAAGTGATATGACATGCTATTCTATAAAATCCTTTCTCTGTAATTAATATTACCTGATTAAGCTAATCATGTAAATGTAATTAACTAGAAAGTCGGGACACCACGGAAGAGTGTTTATAGAGCCGTTATCTTCCGAGTAAACTCTTAAAAACGTAGTATTATTTTACATCGATAGCAGTCAATATTAATCGTCATATTATCAGTCTCATAATGAAAGTTGTAAATTCTTGGTTATCTTCACGAACCCTGGCTAACAAGTTAAATCAGCAATACAAAATTGGGTTTAATTATTTATTTACTAAATACCTAACTAATCACACAGAATTACATATACACAGAATACAAAGGATGTCATACAGAAAACGTCCCTGGTAGACAGAGCCGACATGGCGGCTTGTTACACAAAGAAAGGGGGTTGGGCTTGAATGAAAGAGCGGGAAGACTTAGGAACAAAGAAACAGCAGCTATGCTATCGTAAATACAGAATCTTATGCATTCTAAATTACCGCCCATTTGGAAAAGGAAAATGCAATAAATATTTACTCTGAGCTGCGCTTCGGTAGATTGGTCGTAGATGCTGGCCGGGTTGGCCAACAGATCTTCCGGTCCTCGGAAGAATGTCTCTAAATTGGATACGTGGTAAATTGGATACGTGGTGGTATCTTGTTCTGTGGTAGACTGGATCCGTCGTCCGTCCTTTCCTAGCCCACGTCTACAGCGGCCGCTGCTAACTCAACAGCTAGTAAGTATCACTTCTGTAGTGAATAAGTTCAAAGTTCACACCATTCACAACCACGGCTCACGCCGAGGTTGGCTTAGTTCTGTACTTGACATGTGTGTCCTTGTAACACAGAGGCTGCAGACCTCACGTAGTGGAACTCGGTTACGTTGTGTCATTGTCTTATATAGTGGCGAGGGGAGAAGGGTGTGTCTTCGTTTATAACCCCTGTCTCTTCACAGGGGCGGGCCACTGATAAAGCAGGGCACTTTCCTTATGAAAACCCAATTCTCTCAATTGGAAGCTAAAATTACATTTAATCTCCTAACAAACAATTTCAAACATTTCAATTGCATAACAATTCCATGTGACTCTGACAACTAGAGGGTGTATACTTTCCCAGGTACAGTTTATGTCGTCCTGTCATCAGTCATAATGTCTCAGATGACAACCGAACTGACATCCATACTCATTAAGTTCCAAAGCATATTTCCAACTGGTTTTATTCCCAAAATATGGTTCCTTTTCCCCATTTGTTTGATGTTCCCAGACTCTCTATATTTAACAAAGGCTATTCAACAGTCCTTCAGTAGGGTCAGAAAGAGAGGGGAAGGGAGAAAGGTATTTATGGGGGGTCATAAACCTTACCCACAGGCCAACGTCATGACAACATTGTGCTTTGTTAGAATTGTCACTGTTCTGTAATTTTACTTTTTACTTCTTCAACTTCTGTTTGGACTACATGTCCTTTATAGCTTCCTCTATTAGAAGTAGCATTAGGTCAAAAGAACACACGTTGAGAATAGCCTCCCATTTATCTCTAAATTCAGTTTTACCTTGTGCTCCACTACCTGGAAACTTCATAATACGGAGGCCTCTGGGGATTAGGCCTTTTCTCCAATAGTCAGACAAGCTCATAGAATTGAGGTCAAGTTTGGTGTCTTTCTCCATAAGGTGTTGCAAGTCTCTGTAAGCCTTGTTCATGTCCGTTCCAGTATTCTCTGTGGCTGTCATCACATCTAGCAACGAGGCAGTGGTAATAATATTTTGACCCTCTTCATGGGAATAGGAAAATCTTGTAGCCTCTTGGGTAAAATCCATAGTATCAGTTGTAAAATGTCCCCAAAACACAGAAAAAATGACTGTGGAGCTGCTTCCTCTAAGCACTACCCAAGTGCTGTGATTAACTTGTAGAAAAAGGAGGAAGGGAAGCGCTGCTAAGGTAATAGTATATTTTGGTAGGCAGAAGGTGCTCTTTGGTAAAAGAGGTAAATTGGTCATCAAAAAGAAAGGAGGACCAAGGCACACTTCATATAATTAATCCAAATGATTTTATTTGTATGGAATGTTCAATGGAAACAAAGTTTAAAAACTCTGAAGCGTTCGACAGGGATGCTGGCCCATGTTGACTCCAACGCTTCCCACAGTTGTGTCAAGTTGGCTGGATGTCCTTGAGGTGGTGGACTATTCTTGATACACACAGGAAACTGTTGAGCGTGAAAAACCCAGCAGCGTTGCATTTCTTGACACACTCAAACTGGTGTGCCTGGCACAACTTGTTCAAAGGCAATATTTTGTCTTGCCCATTCACCCTCTGAATGGCACACATACTTAATCCATGTCTCAATTGTCTCAAGGCTTAAAAATCCTTCTTTACCCTGTCTCCTCATCTTCATCTGCACTAATTGAAGTGGATTTAACAAGTGACATCAATAAGGGATCATAGCTTTCACCTGGATTCACCTGGTCAATCTTGTCATGGAAAGAGTTCCTAATGTTTTCTACACTCAGTGTAAATTCAGAGCCATATTCCTATAAAGCTTGGAGATCTCAAGTCAAATGTTGTTGAAGTGTTGTGGTTGCAAGTTCTCCTGCCTCATCTAAAGCCTCTTCTTTTGGGGTGCTGCTATAAGCCACCAAGTCGTAACAGTCAGTATTTGGATAATGTGTGTGCAATGCTTGATAATGTGTGTGATGTTAACAGAGGTCTATTTTCTGGTTGACCTGAACATTGACTGGTTAGCAACTAGCTGTCCTCTCAAGAGGAAGCTTCTAACTGTGACTAATGCCTGCAATATGACCCAGGTTATCACTCAAACAACTAGAGGGCATAT
The DNA here is from genome assembly GCF_901001165.1 of Salmo trutta. Taxonomy (NCBI): domain Eukaryota; kingdom Metazoa; phylum Chordata; class Actinopteri; order Salmoniformes; family Salmonidae; genus Salmo; species Salmo trutta. Next base: position 47,490,192 of record NC_042972.1, on the reverse strand, counting down.
CAATAGTGTTGGATCTGTGACATCCACTTGCATTGATCATATCTTCACTCAGGCTGCAGAGCTTTGCTCAAAAACAATATCAATTCCCATAACATTGTGGCAATAACAAGGAAAGCCTAAGTGCCAAAGGTTGGGCCTAAAGTAATTTATAAGAGATCATACAAAATGTTTTCTCATGACTCTTTTGTTGAAGATGTAAAACGTGTCTGTTGGTCTGATGTGTATGAGGAAGTGAATCCAGATGCAATACTGGAAGTATGTGTAACATGATTCATGCACCTGTTAATAAATTAACTGTGAGAGCTGTTAGAACCCTCTGGACTGATGATTAATAGAAAAACTATTATGGTTCAAAGAAATTATGCAAAAGAGGTAGCAAACAAGTCAGGCTGCTCAGCTGATTAGTTGACATACTTTAAATTGAGACATTTTGTGACTAAACTATATTACCAAACCAAGATGAATGACATAAAACACAATGGGTAAAAACTTTGGAGTACTTTAAATTATATCATGGGCAGAAAAACCAATTAATCTCCATCGTTCATTGAAGTTGATGGGTAATTTATTATTATTTTTTTAACTTTCGATATTGCCGATCATTTCAATTACTATTTCACTAGTAAAGTGGAAAAACTTAAGTGAAATGAAAACATTGAACAGTGAACCATCATATTTTTGTATAAAATATCTAATAATGAAAGAGAAGCATTGCTGTTTTGAATTTGGTCAACTTAGTGTGGTAGAGCTATAAAAACCATTGTTATCCATCAATAATGATAAGCCACCAGGTATAGACAACCTTGATGGGAAACTATTGAGAATGGTAGCGGACTGTATTGTCACCCCTATTTGCTATATCTTTAACCAAAACCTAAAGGAGTGTGTGTCCATAGGCGTGGGAGGAAGCTAAAGTAAATCCACTGCCTAAAAATAGTAAAGCACCCTTTGCCAGCTCTAACAGACACCCAATCAGTTTGCTGCCTACTCTTTGTAAACTAATGGAAATCATTTGTTTGACCAAATACAATGCTATTTTTCTGAGAACAAGTTAGCTACTGACTTTCAGCATGTGTATACTGTAGAGAAGGGCATGCACTTGTACTGCACTGACTCCAATGACAGATGATTGTTTAAAATAAATGGATAATAAGATAGATTTCAGTGCAGGATGTGATTGTATTATACATTTTTATTGAAGACACTGACTTGCTATGGCTTTACATCACCTGCCATGACATGGTTGGAGAGTTATGTATCCAATAGAACCCAGAGAGTGTTCTTCAATGGAATCTTCTCTAACATCAGATATGTAGAGTACGGAGTCCCTCAAGGCAGTTGCCTTAGGCTGTTACTCTTCTCTATTTTTACAAATGATTTGCCACTGGTCTTACACAAAGCTAGAATGACTATGTATGCGGATGAGTCCACACTCTACATGTCAGCACCCGAAGCCAGTGAGCTCACTGAAATTCTAAATAAGGAGTTACAGTCAGTATCAGAATGGGTGATTAATAATAAACTGGTCTTAAATACATCTAAAACTAAAACCATTGTATTTGGTTCAAAACATTCTCTAAGACCTAAACCTCAACTGGAGTTGTGTACAAAGGGTGTGACCATTGAGCAAGTTGAGGAAGCTGAACTCCTAGGTGTAACATTGGATGGTTAATAATCAGTTGTTAATTATCAGTTGTTGTGAAGAAAATCAACTGTACTAGTTGTTCAGGCTCTGGTCTTGTCCCATTTTGATTAATGTCCGGTAATATGGTCAAGTGCAGCAAATAAAGACCTAGCAAAGCTGCAGCTGGTTCATAACTGAGCAGCTAAAGAGCTTTCCCTTAACTGCACATACAGGACTAACATCAACAACATGCATGCCAGTCTTTCTTGGTTGAGGGTTGACGAGAGATTAACTGCTTCTCATAATTTTTATGAGAAGTATTACTGTAATGAAAATTCCAGATTTTCTTCATAATCAAATAACATTCAGCTCAGACACCCACAAGACGTGTCACCGGGGATCCGAAACAAATTCATGGCAACGCACAGTCTCCCTTCCATCTCCAATTATTCAAGAAAACAGAAATATTACCTTAAAAAATATATTAAACAACATCTAATGTAATGGCGGGGACTGTCAGGTGACACACAAACACACGCACACACGCTCACACAAACACAATCTAACACACACATTTTTGTGGTATTTGTCTTTTTTAGTTTGGTCTTTTTGAATTGTTTGCATATCATTGTATTTAAGATGTGTGTGACTGCTCTTGTCTGTCAGTTTATCAGTACTTTGTTACTTGTCATGTTTTGTGGGATTTTTTGTACCCCAGGAAGAATAGCTGCTGCCTCTGCAAAAGCTAATGGGGATAAACAAACAAATATCACAGATTCCCAAGGGGCTACAGAAAGCAATATCACATCGTAAGGATGTGAAAATCAAATGTCCTTTCATACATCTCCCAGGAAGGCAAAGCCGTAGAAATTTGAGACAGTGAAAATGGATGAGAGACAGATTTGTATGGTTACAGTAATTCTAAAGGTTTTGGCAGCCTCATCCTTAGAGAAAAATTGAATTCCATTACACAGTAGAAGCTTCTGTACAGTTAATCACATTTTTTCCACCTCAGACAGTCGTCGTCATTAGGGCTTTTTTTCGTTCCTAATATTGCAGCCCAGTCCCAGAAATAAGTTGGAGAAGAACCAGTGGCGTCCCATTTCCCAGTAAGGTGAAGATGAAGAACTCCAACGCAGTCCTTGAAATTCAAAATTTCCAGCAGGAAGACACAGGGACGTACGAGTGTGTGGCAGAAAATAGCAGAGGCAAAAACGCTGCACGAGGTCGTATCTCCTTCCATGGTAAGTGATCCATTTCAAATCCAGAGAGACTTATGAGTCAATGTGCTGTTGTAATAGATATCCCTATTTTTTTATGGAGGCTTGGAGTCGGAATACTGGCTGTGGCCTTGGTCGTCTGATAGAAAACCTGGCTGTTTGGAATGCTCAGTGAGATTAGCATAGTAATTGTGTGTAATGATGGAATATTCGTTCAATGCTTATATTATTTCAGTGGTCCATGATAACAATTAATTTTCAGTCTTGACTCAGTTGTCCTTTTTATCGTCATTATGTCTTTTGAATCCCTTTTCATAGCGAAGCCCCATTGGCTCCAGACAATGATCGACGGGGCCCTGTCCATTGAGGAGAATCTGTTCTGGGAGTGTAAGGCTAACGGGAAGCCCAAGCCCTCCTACAGCTGGCTGAAGAATGGAGACAACCTAATGGCAGAGGTATGTATGGAGCCCTGGCAACCACCAGCTCTGAGCATGCAAAGCGTTCATCCCCCCCTTCACAACCCTGTGATGGATCCGATCTGAGGGACCTGTCCCACAGACACATCACATCAACATCTCCACCATAGTGTGCCGTGGTTCAGGCTGTCTGAACAGCTGATGGGGTTAAAATTCAGTCTGAGTAAGACATCAGCAAAAAAAATCAGACCTGTCTTAGTGGCTTTTCCAACTGGATGGCCATGGAAAATAAATTGCTTATTAGTGTTCTACTGGTATTGTCAACATTGCTTTTTTTTTCTTTTCATTGAAGCTGCAGGTCAGCATTTTTTAGCCCCAATCTGAGCATACATACTGCAACAGAGGGCTATAAAAAAAAAAAAAATCTTCTTCTCTCTTGCTTTCTTCGTCTCTTCATAGTGTACAAGTAATTGCATTTGCGCCTGTGGACATATTAGACTGCTCCAGCAATACGTATACAGATCTGTCTGCTTTCTCATCCACAGGGCCGGATACAAATTGAAAACGGGGCTCTCTCCATAGCAGCGTTAAACCTGTCAGACACCGGGATGTATCAGTGTGTAGCTGAAAACAAACATGGCATTATTTATTCCAGCGCTGAGCTAATGGTGTTAGGTAAGATTGCTTTCCTCTCCGCTTTTTATCTGTGTCTATCTTGCTGTGTGTCTGATCGTATTCTTAAAGGTGCAACTAGCATCCTGCGATTACCCTTTTCAAAAATCACTCTGCTGCCTCATTTAATGCCACTTCGGCTCCAGAAAAGAAAACATGAATCTGATGGAGTGTCCCATTTTAGTTTCAATCATTTCATTATATTGATTTTGATGCTACAGATAGGTTGCATAGTGGCGTCAGAGGGCTTTCTCATGTAGATGACATATCGATTTACTTGGAGAGCTTTGATGAGTTCTATCTGACATACTGGATGAGAAATCCAATTCTGTCTTGATATTTAATGACACTGGGGGTCTCAGATGATGGCTGACAAAACATGATGATGACAGATGAAGCCAAAAGTTTAGAGAATCCCATACTGTGTAGTGAGGACTGGTCTCTATGGGGGGGGGGGGGGGGGGGCTTCATCCCTGGAGCAGTTCCTATGGAGATCATGGCTTTTATGCCAGAGGGTAAGGGAAGGAGGGAGGGAATGAGAGTCAATCTCAGCTCAGCACATTTGATCTGGGAGTTGGTTCGTTGTCTTCTTCACGTCTTTCACCCCCTGCATCTTCTCTAGCATCACCTCCCAGTTTCTCCAAGAATCCACTGAAGGCCCTGCTAAAAGCTCGCTCAGGCAGTGATGTGGCATTGGAGTGCAAGCCCCAAGCCTCGCCCCGGGCAATTAGCCTGTGGAAGAAAGGCAATGAGATCGTGCAGAGAAACGAGAGGTAGTGTGGAACTCAGCATGAATTCTCACACATTCACAAAGTGCAGTTATGTGTGATTAGAATATTTTCTGATGTGTGGATGATGAGGATAATGAGAAGACAACAAAACCCTGTAAAAATGTATATATACAGTAGATAATCAATGTAGTATGCAGCATCTGTGCATATTGAATGCTTAGTATATGCGAAGACTTACATTTCAGTCATTTAGTCTTATTATGTTCAAAGAAAAAAATGCACATACAGATAACAATCTCTTGGATGACAAGCCTGAGTGGAAGGATTGGCATTAGGACACCAATCTTCATAGGAAATTGAAAAATGCAAAGTCCATTTTCTAAAATGACAGTTGGACTTTCCTCTGGAATAGAAGGAAACGTGTAAATGGTGTTGAAATGAAGGTGATGATGCATCCTAGCACTTGGACTGGATTTAGACACGGCACTTCTGTTCTCTACCCAAGCAAAAGCTCTGAATCTGTGTTACTCATCCCCCAGGATTACTCTGCTTCCCAACGGGACACTGAAGATTGCCAACGTAACCAGGAGGGATGCGGGAAGCTACACGTGCATCGCTAAGAATCAGTTTGGAACTGCAAGCACCACTGGAAGGCTGTTTATCACAGGTGAGCTATCTTAACATATTCTCCCAATAATCCCTGAGGCATCGCCCCCAGAACTAGGGAACGTCGACGGATTTTTCACCTTGCAGGCTCAGGTATTCAAACCAGCGACTTTTCGGATACTGGCCTAACGCTCTAACCGCTAGGCTACCTGCAGCCCACACTTCAATACGCTTCAATGAAGCTACAAAACTGTTAGTGTTTAACCTTAACTTGACAACAGTACAACACAACAGATGAACAGGAATGACATTTACTTTTACAGGTGGGCAAAAAGAACCATCTGAAACCCATGCCCCTACTAAGCCACACCTTCTGTTTTCTGATCTGAACCATATCTGAATTACCCAGCATTATTAACCCAGCATCAACAACCCAACCTTGCACTTTTTAAAGAAAACAACCCAGTAGTTGGGTCATCCAAACAACCCAGCATTCTTTAGAGTGTACTGTCTGATATTTGTATGTACTTCTTTGTGCTGATAATTGTACTAATAATTCCAGCTTAACATCTAATGAAAGTGATCCTTACTATTTTGTCTGTACAACTTAACACAATCAACGTTGTTATTTTCTAATTAAAGCAATTGCAATGGTGCTTTAATAGGCAATAAGTTATTGTACTGCAATTAAGTAAAGGTCATTACTTATGGATGCGGAGACTTAACGTGTTGATGCAGTTATCTGGTACATGTGTTGTAAACGTCTGTCTCCACCTCCCTTGTTTTTCTCATTCGCTTATTTAAAGTTCTACGCCAACAGCTGATCCCTTTAATCTAATGGAATGTAATTATCCTGACCTTTCCCTTAACAAGGCTCCCATACTCCACTGCATCCAATTCTCTACAGCCAGCATTGGGAATGCATTCTGCTTGCATAATCCTACTTCAAACATTTCCCCCCCCAAATTGACCATGCAAATACGAAGTGTCAACCAGAAATTTTTTGAAAGTTTAAGTGCTAGAACCAAGACTCGTGTAGCTATGATCATCCCTGTCGTAATGATAGCATGATATAGTTACACTAGAGTTGTTTGAGTGTAATGGTTCCCACCCAGAGAGCATTAAGATGCATACTAAGCTGTCATTGTCTGGACAGAGCCCACCAGAATCACCCAGCGGCCTACTAACATGGAGATCATTGTTGGCGAAAGTATCGTGCTGCCCTGCCAGATAGCCAGCGATCCAGCCTTGGATGTGTCTTTCTCCTGGGCCTTCAACGGGCAGCTCATAGACTTCCACGGGGATGCCGACCATTTCGACAGAGTAGGAGGGGTGAGTCATCAGGAGCAGTGGACAACTGCTGTGAGGCTATTCTAGGTTTGATTGTTTCACACAGTGTGGCAGACTGCAAAATAATACGCCTCATTTGGAAACTCTGTATAATCTCTGTATAATAGGTTAGCTACCTCCTAAAAGTCCTACCCTCACACTGTAGGCTACTTTATTAAATGTGTATTCAAGAAGAGTACTGTTGGGATCAAATCTTAGCAGCAGTTTTAACATTGAAGTGATGCTTCAGTAGGCTGTATTTAACTTCCATTGCTTCAAGTTATGTTTACTCTTCCATTTATCTTTTAACTCCCTGTCTATCAGACAGCCCATAAGAATTGTGATCTTATTCGTAAGACAACATAAAGGTGAAAAGCCACAGTATTTCATAGAGATCTAAGTAATCTTTAAGCTGTTTCAATGGCGGAAGAAGCCTGATGAATTAAAAGTGTTTTTACTTTTCATCCCTTAAACTTCTAATTTCTCCACCTCAAAGGGAGATCATTTTTTTAATCATCTCTCTTTGCGTTAATTTAATTTGCATACCTATTTATGAATCTTGTGCCCTGAAATCATTTGTAGTGAGTTGGCTGGCATTAACCAAGGGCAAGCCTTCGCACCAGTAAAATGTTCATCTGAATTCCTCATGCCTTCAATTAACGATAAGAGACTGACTACTCTTTGGCGAAAATATGTGTTCCTTTTGATAGACGAGCACTGTCATTTGTTCTGCGCTCGTCTCTGCCAAATTGTTTTAGAGAATCATTTATCACTGTTTTATGGATTCATTATTCACCCGAGGTTCATTGTACGGCTATAGCCGAAGAAAAATAATGAATGGATCAAAGTTGAAGTTGATATCAGAGTTGAACCCCTCCCACGTCGTGGTCATGCTAAGTTCACGCCTGCGTGGATAGACAAATGGCAATTACAAATGACATTGACATGTGGACACACAAATAATGAGATACAGTTTTCACATATTCCGTATCCCCATGCCCAGGGAGATTACCAGCTCCTCTCAACAGCGTCTGATGAATTAATTAACATAATTAAACCAGATCTGCCTCATAGCTTCCTGCCTGCCAAGGCATGGAATTTAACCCCTCGCTCTCCAGTCAGACAGCTGCTGGCTGGCATGTCAGAGGCAGACGTGGCATGAGCATGTTAGCCTTTCAGAGGAGAGGAGTGCCATGCCGTCCCTCAGCCACACATAAGTGCCACTCTGCTCCGCTTTGTCTTTGCCTCCGAGAGGTGAGGATCCTCGGGGCGTTCATGCCCAATTTGCAACCGAGCCTAGCTGAGCCATGGTCACTACCCAGTGAGTTGATGAAATTTGGCGTGGCTTGAGTGTGTCTAACCTGGCTAGCCCTCAGGTGAATCCTCTCCAGACAAGCACACTCTATTTTAAAAGGAGTCCTGAAGGATGACATGCTGTGTATGTGTGACAGACCACTCCACTAAGTGAACATTGGCTCTGAATTTTTAGAATGTGAGTCCCACTCCCCAGGTAGAGTTATGGGTACCATTGCTATGTACCTAATAGTTAACTACAGATAACGATGATCCCATTTCACTCCCTTTAAAATATGAAGACATTTCAATTTGATAGCTCTTCCACATTAACTTCTGTATCTCCACTTAAGGCTCCATGGCAGATGGGAAGATGAACTGAAGCTATTTCATCACCTCACTCCTCTTTAGGTTTTTCAATTGTTTATCAGCTTTAGTTTCCCCATGGCGTCAAAGAGCATACTGTTTTATCTAGAACAATATTAGCTCCTAGTCTGTAAGTTGTACTAATTTCTCATCCATCCCTGCTTATGTAATTCTTGAATAATTAGGATCATCTTGCCAATTAGCCGTTGTGTGTTTGTTTTGGTGGTCCTGTGCGATGCTGAGTAGGGGAGCATGCAGTGCCTGAAGCGTAGCCAACAGGACTGTTTGTTTAGAACACAGCTCACGTTCTTGCTGGTTTCCGTGTGTCACAAGACTCTATGACCTGAGGGGACCACATGCAGCTCCATACACAGAGCTTTCTCAATTTTAAAGCTACAGTCACACTTGGAAGGAAAAAGAAGATAGCAGCACATGATATTTCTCCGATGTGATACATGTATTTATTAATCAACCTACAGTAGGATCACACATGCCGTTGCGCAAAAATAATTATGAAACAGTTCAGAGTGTATTTCCTTTGGATTTCATGATTTTACATCAGATTTTCTTGTGTGTTATTGTTTTCCCTTGTAGAGCATCTCAGGAGATCTGATGATTCGTAACATCCAGTTGAATCACGGGGGAAAGTATGTCTGTGTTATCAACACCGACGTGGAGAGCTTGTCTGCTTCGGCCATCTTGGTTGTGAAAGGTAAAAGAACCGACTGTTAAGGTTGTAAGGGTGCCTCTATGGAATTCATGTTCAGTTCACTCTGGCTATGAGATTCACATTTGTACAGAGACTTATTTCTCAGAAGTGATTTACATTTTAGCTTCTTCAGAAAAGTTTGAGTGTGGAAATACAATATAGTTCCAGCCGTGAATGTCTGATCATAGAGCTTCCAATGTAAAATCTTGTAAGCACTTTGACAGAATTCAAATTGATTCATGCGTTAAATCGGTGCTGAAATTGCAATCTAGATGACATACTTAATTTTATTAGTCGGGGTACCAGTCTGTTTAGCTTACATTCCAGTCATTGTTCTCCATGTCATGTGCTAAAAATTTGGCACATGCCATGGAGTTACAAGGAGTGGAATGTGATCTAAACAGACTGGCAACCAGACTATCATTTTATAGGCCTATATGAATAATATTGGTTAATTAAACTTGCTGCCAAGCTACCTATGGGGCGGCAGGTAGCCTAGCGGTTAAGAGCTTTGAGCCAGTAACCGAATGGTCGCTAGTGCGAATCCCCGAGCCGACTAGGTGAAAAATCTGCCAATGTGCACTTGAGCAAGGCACTTCATCCTAATTGCTCCTGTAAATTACTCTGGATAAGAGCATCTGCTGAAAGACTAAAATGTAAAATTTAACCATAAATATATTCATAGTTTGGTGAGAACTCTGTAGACAAATATAATTATCTTACACCAAGTTTTTCATGACATGACATGGTATACAAATGTAACGATGTGTGATATTGGTGTAATGAGAGACTTTTTCTGACATGTTTTTGAAAGACAATATTTGGCATTGCTAAATTTAAAAATGGCACATAATGTGACACTGGTACATTTGTGACAGGAGCTTCCACAGCAGTAGTTGATATCTGTTAGGCGCAGTGTATCATATCTCATCATTGTAACTTATCTCTAGTGATTTACGTTGGCATGCATTGCATGCCCATAACAACCTGTAATAGCTGTCCTGGTGTTTTGGAAAGCCATTGTTTGTTACAGAGAATTGCTTTAATTGGCTCATTTACACATTGATAAAAAAAACATTGAAGCGTCTGAATAATGAAACAGTGGAGTAAACAACAACATCTTTGGAGCATATATGTGACCCACCGCTTGGATTTGGTCCTATGTAGCAAAAAATCTTATGCTGTTTTTTACATTGGATAAAAGACACTCAGCGCTAGAAAATTGTATATCATCAACAGCAGTTAAGGAACAATGTGAAAGGAATTCTGCTTTAAAAGTGGATAAACTTGTAGCCACACTTTTGAGAAAATGGCCCTTGAATTTTTTTATACACCTAATGGAGAGCTCTTCTTTGTCTACACCCATTCAACATCGTTCACACCGTCTTAAACCCATCCCATCTCTTTAAGGATTCACATGTGAGGGCATGTGCTAAACAGAGTGAGTAGTGTACTAAACAACCAAAGTTTTTAATACTAAAAGTGGTAAAAGTAGTAGCCAACAATAAGTAAAAACTCCAGGTAAAAATACACTTTATCTAGTCCTTGGCCTATATCCTAATCTGAATTTGGTGCAGGTCATGTTGTTCTTCACATTGCCTTCAATGGTAAACACACTATATCAAATCAAATGTATTTGTCACATGCACAGGATACAGAAGGTGTAAACGGTACAGTGAAATGGTTACTTGCATAGTAGCAATATCAAAAGCAGAAAGTGTCCAGATAAAAATATTGTATAAATATTTTATAATTATTAGATGATGCTTACCCAGACACACTTGTATAAATTAATTGTCATGTGAAAGAATTGCTATAACCACCTCCCAGCCACATCTAGCTAAGTGGATGGGTCCCTATTGTCTAGACATGTACACATGTTCATGAAATACAATAGATGTCCGCAATCACCCCGACACACCTGGCTGACTTGATGGGTCATTTGTAGCTTCATCTTGTTTGGCCAGCGTTGTCAAGTCACTCCGGTTCACACTGACTGTGACGTGTGCAGAAAGTAGTCCATCACAACTTTTTCCAACTGATCTGTTGATAGCGCCTAAATTCAGGGCATCAATGTTGTTGAGAAAAGTAGCAAAACTTTTGTAGTTCTTGATGGCTAACATTATATCTTTAAAAAACACTGTGATAGAAAGGACTATCAACATATACTGAGCAGCTCACGTTATAGACAGAGGCATGCTACATGGCAGACCAATCCAAACTCAGACAATCATGGCTAGCGGGACAGTTCCTGTCTTTTTCCTTAGCTAAACCAACTAGGCTCGTAATTTAACAATTGTATTCGTATATACAGATGGAATACAAGTTTGTTATTGAGGCACATTAAAGTTTACATGCAATAGAAGGCATTTCTGCCAAAAAACGCACTTTGATAAAAATATACACTACCATTCAAAAGTTTGGGGTCACTTAGAAATGTCCTTGTTCTTGAAATATATATTTTTTTGTCCATTAAAATAACATCAAATTGATCATAAATACAGTGTAGACATTGTTAATGTTGTAAATAAACTGACGAGTTTCAGAAGAAAGTTCTTTGTTTCTGGCCATTTTGAGCCTGTAATCGAATCCACAAATGCTGATGCTCCAGATACTCAACTAGTCTAAAGAAGGCCAGTTTTATTGCTTCTTTAAACAGCACAACAGTTTTCAGCTCTGCTAACATAATTGCAAAAGGGTTTTCATATGATCAATTAACCTTTTAAAATTATAAACATGGATTAGCTAACACAACGTGGCATTGGGACACAGGAGTGATGGTTGCTGATAGTGGGCCTCTGTACGCCTATGTAGATATTCCATTAAAAATCAGCCGTTTCCAATTACAATAGATAGTCATTTACAACATTAACAATGTCTACACTGTATTTCTGATCAATGTGATGTTATTTTAATGGACAATTTTTTTACATTTTCTTTAACACCAAGGACATTTCTAAGTGACCCCAAACTTTTGAACGATAGTGTATGTTCAAATGCCTCTCCTGTGAAGTAGTGACGTGCGACAAATGCCTAGCTTCCTGAAGCGGGTCACATATTTGCTGTAATTCTCAATCTTGCTGCATCTCTGCCTCACTCACTGTCTCTCTCTAACTCACTGTCTCTGTCTCACTCACTGTATCTCTGTCTCGCTCACTGTCTCTCAATCTCTAACTCTTTCTCTCGCTCTTTCTCTCTTCACAAATGTACCCCTCCCATGTCCCTGTTCGGTGTTAGTGATCCTGTGTTCATAATCACTTCTCAGCCTCACATATCACACGTCTGAATTAAAGGCCCCTGTGAAGCCGGACCAAGGACACAGCCCTTAATTAGATGGAGTGTGATGGCCTTGATATCTAACAGGGTCAGCAGTAAAGGCAAGAGCATAATGAGTTGGGAATGGGAGGGGTGGTGCTGGTGTTGTGCGACTGGTGTGGAGGCTCACTTTGCTAATTGTCTGATTGAGTCAGGTCCCCCCGGGTCCCCGGACACTGTAGCGGTGGAGGAGATCACAGATAGCACTGCCCAACTCTCCTGGAAACCTGGTAGGGACAACGGCAGCCCTATCACCGGCTACATCATCCAGGCCAGGACACCCTTCACTGTGGGCTGGCAAGCTGTAGACACAGGTAGCAAATACACCTAGCATACAGTACAGAACAGAGCACACCTTAGCCATGCTTATGTAGATGGTAATGTTGAACGCTCTCCTTTCCACTTCCAGTTCCTGAGGAGATCAATGGCAACACGTTGACAGCCACAGTAGTGGGTCTGAATGCCTGGGTGGAGTATGAGTTCCGGGTGGTGGCCCGCAACAGTGTGGGCATGGGAGAGCCTAGTCCAGCCTCAGCCAAGACCAGGACAGAGGATGCCAGTGAGTGTCACGCCTCTACTCTCTCTAAAATACATATGTAGACACACACACACACACACACACACACACACACAAAGTGATATACACAGAACCCTGACATCTGACTTTAAATGCTGGTTGAACCAGTTGCTAATGTTACAGATTAAATGTGATGGACCATTTACTTTGAGTAAATACACATCAGGATGCACATGAGTGATCCGCAAATCTTTTGTGCAGAGCCACGCACAAAACAGTTGTCAAGTAAAATGGCGTTTTCTGACTATTAAACTTAACAGCTAAATCAAAAACGAAGTTGTTTATTCATTGTGAGACTTGGTATTCGAGTAGGAGGATATACTCCAGAACATGTTGGGTCGCTCGTATCATGGGAGAAGTTGTGGTGTGTAAAATGAAAAAATATTGTGGATGCATTTTAAAACTGTCGTGGGGCTAGACTTATAGACCTGTAGTTCAGCTGTGTTAACTGCCTTCTAATTGCTTTCCTTTGGGCTTTGCCTTACAGTGCCTGATACAGCTCCCACTGATGTTGGAGGCGGAGGCGGCACAAAATCTGAATTAGTGATAACTTGGGAGGTAAGTCATCTGTCAGGTTTTACTGCTCTCTCCATAGCCTGGTAATGGTTTTGCTGCTCTCTCCATAGCCTGGTAATGGTTTTGCTTAATTGTGCAGAATTGAATGGAGCAATTTTATGACCTGCACTAGAGCCAGCCCCTCCCTTCTGGGGGCTGGCCTCGGAGTGCCAGCCCCCAACGTGATTCAACTCAGGGAAAGAGATTGTTTCATTGAAGCCCACTTCATCCACAATGATGTACCAATGCAGGGAGAAAAGGATCTGTGGGTTGTGGTGTAGGGGGGGAAACGCTGCATCTAATCATTGCAGCTCGTGTTGAAGCCCTCTTTGGCGGGTGCTTGAGGACAAAGGCAGGGGTGTCAGTGTCTTTGTCTGTATGCGTTTTAATATCACTATAGTTTTGTGTTTCGCTCCCAGCCCGTGCCTGAGGAACTGCAGAATGGAGAGGGCTTCGGTTACATCATCGCCTTCCGGCCGCTGGGTGCCGTCACTTGGACGCGAGCGGTCATCTCCACGCCTGGGCTCGCCCGATACGTCTTCCGCAACGACACCATCCCGGCCTTCTCACCGTTCGACGTGAAGGTTGGGGCGTACAACAACCGCGGGGAAGGGCCGTTCAGTTCCATAGCCACAGTGTTTTCAGCAGAGGAAGGTAAAGGCAACGGCAGCCAGTGGAACCATGCTCAAACAGCTCCTAATCTTTTTTATTCTGGAGGCACGACCTTGAATAGTAATGATGAAATAAGTTGGTTCAGACACTTTTCCCCCTCTCAAGCTGGGAGTTTCAACTTGATATTAGTTATTGTTATTGCAGAGGTAGATTACAGGAAATCCTAGCTGACACTTACTACACTGGGCTGTCAGTGAGGTACTGTGTTAATTGAATTTGCCGTGAAGATAGTCTTCCCTTATGTCAGTCACAGATCCCATTAAAAACCAAGCCCAAGCAATATAGCTCTCTCCAGTGAAACTACAGGTCTATTCTCTGCCTGCTTCTGCTTCCTATTAGTGTGTTTGATGGTATTGAGTGAGTGGTGCTCACCAGCTCTCTATTTCTGCAGTCCCCAGTGAGGCTCCTAAGAGGGTTTGGGGCAGGAGTGTGTCTGCAGCTCAAATTGAAGTGATCTGGGAAGCCCTCCCTGCCACCCCTGAAAGAGTGCTGGGTTATGAGGTAGGATTCTCTCAATTTGCTCAATAAATAACCATACTTGCATTCTAAATAGTAGGCATTTTAGGTATGCGAAAATGAAACGGTTTATAGTATGTGATATTTCAAGTATTCTTTAAATGCCAGGTTATACTCATTTCGGCCTTTTATCGAGTAGAATTTGCTGAACGCTTTTGAGGAAGAGAATCACCTTTCCAGACTCACGTGTGTTTGACAACGACTGATAATCAGCTGAGAATGAGATAAGATGACGCGCTATGCCAAGCGAACAAATGGCGTAAATCAATGCAATAGCGCATTAGATGAAGCATTACCAGGATGGGTGAGCCTAGTAGGTTGATATTTGTTGCTTACTGCATCCGTTTTGACTAAACAGTATGTTCTAAATAGTATGTGGTATGAATAGTACACATCATGTAGTTTTAGTAAGTAGTAGGCGAGACAGATTTCGGACACGGCCAGACACATTCTGATGCCATTTCTAATGTTTATATGTAAATCAGTAGCTTTATTTAAACTATTTTAAGATGATTCTTGAAATATTCCCTGGAGTGCTGTGTTCTGTAACATTTCACTGAATAAGATATCATGAGAACTTCTGTAACGTTGACAACATCTTGTAAATAGTATTATGTTCACTCCTGTACCTGTACCTGTAGCTAACTACAAAAATAATGGAAACACTTGAGTAAATTAGGGATACAAAGAATATTGACAGCAGGTGCTTCCACACAGGTGTGGTTCCAAAGTTAATTAAGAAATTAACATCACATCATGCATAAGGTCAAAAATGCTGGGCAGGCCATGGCTATGCCTCATGACAATGCCCCCATCCACAGGGCACGAGTAGTCACTGAATGGTTTTATGAGCATGAAAACAATGTAAACCATAGGGCATGGCGTCTCAGTCACCAGATGTCAACCAAATTGAACACTTATGGGAGAAGACAGTGTTTTCCACCACCATCAACAAAACACCAAATTATAGAATTTCTGTTGTCGCACTGCTCCAATAGAGTTCCAGACACTTGTTGAATCTATGCCAAGGTGCATTGAAGCTGTTCTGGCTCATGGTGGCCCAACACACTATTAAGACACTTTATGTTGGGGTTTCCTTTCTTTTGGCAATTACATGTACACATATATATCACTTTGGTTAAAGGTCAAAAAGGGTGCTTATATTTGTCTTGTTTCACAAATGTACATGTGTGTAACATGTACAGTGTTTGGTGAAATGGAAATGTTATTTTTCGTGTATATCCCACTCCCCCTGAGACACCCTCAGAGAGTGGGTGTTGCTTAAGGGTTTATCATAGTCCAAAACACACAGCAGTGTTCTAGAATATTGGACCGCTGGCTTTCATACTTTTCGACTACTCAAGCAATTTCTCCAACTAGTGTCAACACATTCAAATGAATAGAGGATGCGTACCAAAGCCGCGTTGGTTGGGAATTGTGGGGAGGTGCCCGTTCAGCTGTGCGTCTCGCTCGGATAGTGCTCTCAGAGCCGCCTAGCTATGTCACATTGGGACACCAAACTATCGCGTCTCAGCTTCCTGCGGACTATGATTTACACTTTAGACACTGCTGCTCTGAAGACCACCCACCAGAGGCTTCTGAAACCTGATGAGGATAGCTATCATCCATCCATTTAAGAACACATTTTTCCCCAGTGCTCTTTCAATCCCTCTCACCCCTGCCCCTCGGCACAAAACCCATGGTTGCCATGGCAATGGCTATATTGTGTAGATACAATAGTGTTATCATGTCACCAAAAAGGATTTGAGAGAGAGAGGGGCTTTTACGGAGGAAAGCTGTTGTTATGCATCTTAAACCTTAGGCATTGGGTACAGTGGAGGTCATAGGATTCTGAAAGATATCATAGACAGATGCATTAGTGTTGTTTGTTTTAGTAGCCAAACAGGCAGGATAGGTCTAAACTGATTTGCACAATAATAGGCCCATCATCTACAGTATGGGGCTAGTTTTTAACTCCAGAACAGTATATTGTTTTGGGGTGAAAAATAGTATCTAATAGATTAATTTAGTTTCATAGCAATACCAGGAATATAGGAGTGCGGGTAGACTTCACTTTTTCTCTCTAATTATGTATTGACTTAACTCTGTCACTTAATACCAGAGACTTGAATATTGTATATGTGCCTAAACTAGCATCGGATTATTTCATTTGCTTAATCAAAAATCTCTTCACCTGCATCGTTAATTGAAAGTTAATACGCTCAAGGGAAGTAATTAAGCACTGTGCCTCGTGTTAAAGAGAATACAATATTCATCCATGCTGTTGCTGGATGTGTTCATTTCTAAGTACAGAAACTGTATTTTACTCATTGAAAGTACAAATTCGTGAGGGGAATATATTTTCTTTTACCAAAAAAAGAGGAGATATAAAACATATTATTGACAGAACATCCTTAAACTTTGTCACACAAGCACTTTGTCATATTCTACTTTTAGGGTTACTATTAGTGCCTTTGTAGAATGACCATAGGGTCGAGAGGAGGGTGTATCAGCAATCGAGGACCTAGATATTGAAAAATGTATTATTCAGTGGGAAGCCAGTCCCCTACTGCACACTAAATGGCATTACAGATTAGATGAGGAGGAGTGAGTTCTAATAATGTGATGAAATGAATCACTTGTGTGAGTTAATAAAAGTCCCCATGGCTAGGATTGAATTTTTCCTGCCTGATGTCTCAACCTCTTGTTGTTTTCTTTCCATTGGTAAACAGGTGGTGTATTGGGAAGATGACACCAAGCCTGACACAGTAGGCAAAGTGAGAATCTCTGCTAACTACTCAGCAGTCAACGTGACTGGACTGAAAGCCAACACACAGTATTACTTGGCTTTGTGTACCTTTAACACTGCTGGGACAGGGCCACAGTCTACACCCATAAACGCCACCACCAAGAAGCCACGTGAGTGAATCTCGTCGGTGGTTTTGTATCTATTGTACGTTCAACTTCAAAATGTAAGCAGAACAGAAACTCTTTTTCTTTTTGTCAAGCGTACACATATTACTGTATATGAGCATCTCTCTTCTCTTCTCTCTTTCTTCATCACTACCTTCTCTCAGCACCTGGCCAGCCTCCTCTGAACGTAGAGTGGACCATGATTGGCTCTCTGCTCACTCTGCACTGGGATCCTGTCATAGCCATGGAGACGGAGGCAGAGGTCATCGGATATCTTGTACGTCTCATGTCACTGTAACTCTATTATTTTGTCAAATACAACACAACCATCTCAAACGCAATCTTTCAATTAGTGCTGCTTTGTGTGGGTTGGTTGATTTGAAAAAAGGAAGAAGCAGGGAGTAGGAGGTTGGTGGGGGGGTGTAATGAAGGAAGTGTATTCAATACCATCGCCTCTGGTCAACTCAGCCATATTGATCATTAGTGGCTCATATTGGTAGGGTTGTCCACAGGGACAGAACATCCATAGCTTCAATCAGCCAGCCGCACTGTACTGTCACAAAGCATCAGGATTCATCTTATCATCCAATCAGCAAAATCTAGTCACTCTCCTAGTTTGAATTCCCCCACTCCTCACCGCCCGTTTTAGCCAATCTTTCATTTTGAGGTTGTGTGTTTTGCAAAGTTACTGTGTGTTGCTACATTTTTGTATTTTGGGGTTTTGCATTGCTGTTTCTAGGTGCTGTTGAGAAGACACCGGGATAATGAGGTAAACAGCATCAGAACAAACAAAACCAGGATGGAGCTGACGCTGTCTCCCAACGACAACTACCTGATCCAGATCAAGGCCCTGAGTGAGGGCGGTGAAGGTGTGGGCAGCGAACCCATCCACATCCACAAATTAAGTACGCTAGCCATCTCCTCTCTCTCCTCTTCCTGTGTCCATTGATCAAGTTTTGGCGATGATTCAATCAGCCAAACAGAACATTTATTTTGGCCTCGTTGCACCCCTCTTCGACCATGTGTAATATACTTTTTTTTGGGTGCAAGAAACCTTTTTAAAAATGCATGTACGGTGCAATCCATCTCTGCCATTGGGTTATTATTCCTTGTTGACTGCACAGCTCGGCTGCGTCTAAAATAATAGAATGCCCCCCCCCCCCCCCCCCGCTGTGCAAAATTGTAACGGTGTTCAGTTTTCTCTAAAGAGATCTGCTCTCTAATGTGATATAAGCCTTATCATATCTGTATACTTTAATGGCCTATCCTGTTGAAAGTCATTAATAATGGAGATATGGAAGCACTATATAATTCACAGTTACTCTTTGATTTATGACGACTTGTCAGCCAATTTTGCAGATAGAGACAGAAAATGCCCCGCTTTTTGCTTCTTTTTTTTTTAAGTGGAATTTTAAGTTCTTGAAGAGCTTCTCTCTAACTGGTGGTTTGTGGTTTCAGGCATGGGCGCACAGGGCTCGGGAGTGTCTCGGCTAAGTCTGCTGTCGCCGTCTCATCTCTCTGCAATCCTCGTCAGTGCTCTCATCCTCCTCAGCTCCGCCTGGTGATGTCTGGTCACAGCCCTCCTCTCCTACCGACCCTCCTCTCTCTCCCTCTCCTCTAGGAGCCTGCTCCTGCATTCACCCTCAGTCGGAAGGGGCAACGGGTGAAAACCCTCTGTGGCAGTGCTGGACAGAACAGGAATTTTAAAAGGGCCATGCATTGAGGATTTAAATAACGGCCGATAGAAAAACGTGAATTTGTGTACATTATATTTTACAGTATTTCCTCTCATGTCATAAGTGCCGTCATGCTGTAAAAACATTTTGGAAGTGTTATTTTTTTTTTGCCAATGGAATATACTTCGATTTGGGAGTAGTGATGTCTACATTCTATATGTTTGATACTGATCCTTGAAGAATACTAATGCCTTAAATCCATGTAGATACCAAAGTAGTTGACGAAAAAAAAGGTTTCATTGTCTTTATTTCATTCATTTATTGGTCTTTCAGAGGTAATCTGAGGTTTTAAAAAATGGTTTTACCAGATGGAGGTACAGTATGTTCACATACATTTGTAATTGTAGGGTCAGCTGCTCAATGGAGAGATGTGTTTTGGTTTATATGGGTCAGATATCCTTTGATATAGTAGCTAACTGTAGACGGCATTTTGGATTATTATTATAAGAAGTTGAAGAAGTAGAACTTCAAAAGGTAAAAAAAATATACTAACTAAGTTATGCAGCTGACAACATGCCCAGACTTATTGTAAATTGGCCGCTATAGCAGATAAAACCAGTTTTACTTGGTGAACCGAATCATAAAATATTCTATCAAGTGATTTTTGTAACTGCAGCTAGAACCTTACCTTGTATGTTTTGTGTTTTGAGCTGTGTTAACTCATCAGGACCAGGGCTGGATACCAGATCGATTACTTGTGCCTCTAGCCCACTCATCTCTGCGTAGTGAAATAGTATTAGGCATCTTACAGAGCTGTTGGCTATTGAGCTTTAGACCCCCTCTCTACAACAAGCTGATGGGACTTGGCATTTTGGTCTGTATCTCAAGCTCCTCTAAATAATTGATGCAAATCACAATGAATTCTGTGAAATTTTAAGGTTCCAGAAGGAATAGAATCATGTGGTGTTGCCACTTGTTATATTCTGCATTCAAATGACCTCTAAATGCTAAATAAGTCTATCATTTATGACCTTACCGATTATCCAGAATTTAGATCGCCGGTCTGCAAAATATATATAAAATATACATGTTTGAGTACAGGACATATGAGTGCCTTCACTGCACATGCATATCTTTCATATTACAAATTGAGGGACATGTACATTTTTTCTGGGTCAGTTTTTGCAAATAAATTATCAGACAGATAGACACGAAGTAACTGAATGGTGTGAATGTGAACCCTGTTAATGGAAATGGGCTGATGATTCCAATTTGAATGATATACTGGAACACCTGATATATAACAATGGGTTGAAAACTTTATAGAAGTAGAGATGGATCTGACTGTATGTAGTGTGGAAGTTTGGTCTACGTTCATGGTCTGGTGAGATCCTGTGAATAATACATCTATGATTGGATCTGCAGCACAATTTAGCAGCTATTAAAGCCTCTAAATAAATGATGTAACGTTAAAGGAGCTTTGACTGGAAATAGAGGGAAAAGGTTGGCTGCTGTCATAATGTCCCTCTCTGCGCACAATGAAGTACATCCTGAGCTGCTAGTCTAGACACAGTAACTGCTACAGTACTCTATCAAAGTACTTCGATTAGCCTGATGTTGAGTGAGAAACTGGTTCCTGTTCATGTTGTCTGATGGGTCCTCCATCATAAGTCATCATTCTGGGGCCACTGGTATAAGTTTGGACTTGTAGTAAACACTCGACGACTGCTATAAAGAACCGTGCCTTCACTGAACTTGGGACTGATTAGGGCTGGCTGAGCTATGATTACATTGTTGTGAGACTGTCCTCGTCGTCTGCGTTTGCACTCATTTCCCAAAGTCGAATGAAAGCACAAGGAACTGATCCAAGGTGACTGTGTGACTGTGTCCCTGCTCAGCCACCAGAACAGGTGTGCAGTCCCTAGAGGCCCGTAAAGCCCAAACAGCGGACACAATCAGCCTATCTGCTCCTTCAGTGGTTTCATAAAGGCCTGTGCTCTTTGATTAGACTGCTGCAGCCCACTCAATAGGATATTGATTTTCCTGCCCCGTTATTGCAGCTGTCACAATTCAGATGCTTGATTGACTGATGCCGGGGCTTCCTGTTGCGCATGTTTTTGTTGGGTACAGTTGGAGATGTTACAGATGTCCTTCCCCACTCAAAGTTAAAATCATAAGAACACAATGTAATATACAGTACATGTTTTTTTTAATAAGAGCTACTACGAGAAACTGGTGTTTTAGGTATCATCCCCCTACGAAGAACTTTTAACGGATTCAAACGACTCCACGTTTATAAGTGATCTTACTGACTTTCATATGAAAATGAACAGCATTTTGTTCCTCGTTAAAGCTGAAATCCGCATAAGGGAAAACGGCACCCCTGTTCACCCCCGGCACATTTGTTATTGTTTTGTTTTTGAAACGGAAGAGAGGTGCATCGTGGTAAAAAATATCAAAACACATACTCTGCTGTCCTATTGTGTGTGCAATGAGAAAGCAGTGTTCGCTGTTTTTAACTAGGCAAGTCAGTTAAGAACACATTCTTATTTTCAATGATGGCCTAGGAACAGTGGGTTAACTGCCTTGTTCAGGGGCAGAACGACAGATTTGTACCTTGTCAGCTCGGTGGATTTGAACTTGCAACCTTCCGGTTACTAGTCCAACACTCTAACCACTAGGCTACCCTGGCGCCCTCAACTTTATTGTCGTTATATCGCAAATGGACATGGCAGTTTCATCATTATGGATTCCAGGTTTAATGGTCATGTGTTGGTTAAGAAAGGGAGCTAGTCATTTTCCTTTGTCTTTTTGACTCTTCAGCCCTTTTTTTTTTTTTAAATGTCCATCCTACGCTGAAGATATGCATTGATATAGCAGTGATAGCCTTTTCTTTTTCTCCAAATGATGAACAATAGGCTTTTTAGGTGTCAAACTGTCTGTGGACTAAGCCTGTGTAATAATACTACTATATAAAAAAAGTACAGTGCAATGTCAGTTCATTTCAAGGATAAAACCTTGTAACACAGTGTATAATCCAAATAGTGTAACTCGTAGACCTTATCCTCATTCCTGTACCCATCACCTGATCATTATTTCTGTATGCTGGTTAGTAGAATAGTGTATACTTACCAGTACACATCCCTCACACAATGCTAGAGTATGTGGATTTACAAATTAGTCCTTTATCAAACTTGGCCAGACTATCCTATAATCTACGTAGCTATAGTTCTAAGTACTTGTTCCTTGTTATGCCCTGCTGACTGTAAAATAGAGGAAAAATGCTGTACCTTTTTTGGCCTTGTACTTTGTTAATTATTACTAAATGCAATCTAAGACCGTTATGTTAGCCATCAGGTCAACTGAGTTTGATTTGAAATGATTCAACTTGATATGATAAACACTGATTTTGGTTACTCAACTATTCGCTTTAGTTCTGACAAATGTACTTGGTCTAATGTAAATAGCTTGCATATATATTTTTAAAGCTGGCCTACAAAGACAACCTACTGATATTTTATACAACTTGTGGCCCTTGATTTTAATACTGATATTTAATCCATGATCTCCATGAGATAACTGACCTATAGAACTGCGTTTTCATATTGAAAACTAACTGGTTTGTCTTGTATACTAAAATTGTGCATGTGAATCATTGTTTTGTGAGTTTGTGTTGAATTTTCTAAAATTGTAACTTAATAAACTGTTAAAATGTTTACTGCAGCAAGTTGTTTGCGTTCAAGATCCCCTTCTTTCTTTAAAGCACTGCATATGTGAATTACAGCGGGGTCTTTTCAACTTCCACATTAGACAGTTAATGGTTTTCCAGCACCATTTGACCTTTTAATATTCATCATAAGGGACGTTTAGTATGAAAACAGCAGGGATTTATTATTTGGCACCCATTTGAGGTTTGATCGTCTTCAGCAGCCCCACTCAGTGCTGTTAACATAGCCATTGTAAATCAATTTGATATCTTGGCACAATTTCAGAGTGGTGATAGAATTACTGATATGTAAGTGCTGGATTATGCAGTGTTTTTTGACATGCATGGGTAACGCATATGAATGCCTAATTGGGTCGAAGGCAGTTCCCTCATGTAATCTAATTTAGGGATCGCAAAGTTCAATAAATCTTGGGGAAGCTGTGCTCCAGGGATTCACACATCAATGATAAGCAAGGCTTTTTAGTCAGTGGGATCCAAATAGGATTACTTTTGCCATAGCAAATTATAGAACAAAGTAGTGCTTCTCCGTGTAATCACTGTTCACCATCAGAGAGCGATTACAGTGTTCAATAGCTTTCATTTCTGCCCATATTAACTACTGTAGCTCAACACACGCACACGCCCAATATATTGCTTAATCACTTAATTACGTTGAATTTAAATGTGAACTAACGCAATTCACCAGACACTGTGTGCATCTTCGTTTTTAGATTAACCTAACCTAATGGACATAGCGTGGAGATACAAGCAAGTGGAATGTAATCTGTGCAAACTAGCTATATACAGTATATGTCATTACGTTTTAATCTCTTCACGTAATTACATATTTCTTTGTTAGTCTCCATCTAAAACACAAAAGAAAAACACTCAACGAGTGGACGCTGAACATTATTTCAGTCGCATACAAGCATTTCTTCGAACAATGTTGCCGATTTTCAGAACTCTGTGGCCTTTTGCAAAACAGTAAATGCTTTTTCAAAATGTATATGCCCTTAAAACATAAATACATTCATCATTACTAAATGATACTGTCAAAATTGCAAATACATTCATCAAAAGAACACTGCAAAAAGATTAATAAAAATATACAGTCTAAGCCGACAAAACAGAAAGTTAGTCTTTCTTTTTTTTATATCCAGTAGATCAATATACTTTCTTTGCAGTCACTAAATTATGACGGAATAGCTTTATCAAAGGTGCAGAATTATGCGAAGTTACTCTGCCTTTCTGCAAATGTCACCAGACAATTTTATACACATCAAATCAAATATAATTCCTGATCAAAAAGAAAATGAAAATAAGAGTATTGTGTGCAGGATGCGTTCATCAGTATCATCACAATGGAATTCCATATATTCAGTACAAAGGCTGGTCTGCCACGATATCAGTAGACTTTCCATCGGCAAGCAGAACCACAATCCCCAATAGAAATAAGGAAAGGTGAATACGTAAAGTGGAGGAACACAACTGATGTGAATATACTTTATAGGCCTCAGTCCACGCCATAGCAATGCTCTGTAATAGAAAGTCAACATTTGGGAGATGATGACTTAGGAGTATCCAAAGTTACTTAGAAGTAATTAAACTTCATTCTCTGCATCTAAGCAATGTAAAAAAAAGAAAAAAACATTAAAAAAACATTGCCTAGATCTTTCCCTATGTTCTACTTGATAAAGCCATTTGCAATTTTGTGCAGTGGTATTTACTGATTGCCGAAAACATTGAACATATTTGCAATATTTTCTCTCCTGATTAGAACATTGTGTTGATATTCTGTGAACAAAACACTTTACATTGAGTGAATTTTGTATTCATTGATGACAATTGTATTTAATTAACGCTTCTTAAAAGTTGGTCTAAGATATGCAATCAAGGTACAAAGGTTAGAAAATGATCTGACATTCTGCAAACGTATTTAGGCATTTGATCGTTGCTGTTCTGACATACTGTCGGTTCATTTAACCACAGCTCCAAAAAATGCTTGCACTTGATTGTGAAAATTAGAATTTGGTGCATTGTTTTCCCTGTGACATTTCGAGGGCTTTGGGAGATTCCAGACAATTTTGAACTGGGCTTGGGATCAGGTCATTAATATTGGCAGCCTGTGCTTCCTCTCAATATTGTGTAATTAGAGGTAGGCACTGTGCATTTTCCTAATTAAGTAGAAATGCCAAGCTCGTCAGACAGTGGCCAACGTAGCGTCTGAATGCCAACAACTGCTTCTATTTGTAAACACTCTCAGTAAAGTAAAGTGAGCCTCTCATTTCTTCACAAAGACATGTTCACGGTTTTAACTTTAGCTTTCGCTTATTCCTTAAGCAATTTATTTAGAATTATTCTGTTTTATCTTAATTTGATGTCAACACCGGACTGTTCCCTGGGGTACGAAAATGTAAAAGGTATACATAATGTTGTACCTTCAGAAGTACACATAGAATCTCTCCTGATACTGATTGGTACTTTTCTAGGGCACATGTGTGGATAGCGCTTGATTGTTTGGTTTATTTATTTATTTTCTGATTGATTGATTGGTCTATCGACCAATAGCGATGGAGCTGTGAGCGGGCTCGAACTTCAAAGGTCGTTTTGATTTTGGTGCCAACAGACATGATTGTGCAATGGATGAACTGTCAACTAACGAACTAAGAATTGGAGAGCTGTCTGAGAAAGTGACTATAAAGTAGTTTTGGCTTGCTAAATTGAGTAGCTTGACCATTTTTTTCCTGATTTGGCAGTTATACAGGCAACTTTAGTTATACAGGCACATCTAGCTGACTAATTGAACTTAGCTAACTAGCTAGCATATTTAGCAGCATGTATCTAACATTTTCTCATAGCTCACATGTCTGCTTACATTATCTAAGACTAATATGCTGGGAAAGTCCTTTTCAAAGATATATGTAAAATTGTATTCATAGTCATAGAGACCTTTATGAAGGTTTTCGATTACGAAAAAGACAACGCAATCCTAAAAACCTTTATGAAAGGCATCAGGTGAAGTCAATTAATCCACAAATATGAATAGAATTTCACATAAATCTCAAATGACCGTTTTTTATAATCTTGAAGCCCATTCAAAAACCATACAGGACATGATCCAGGAAATAGGCGGGACTTTCCCACCATATTGCCATGTACTGTAGATAGGTTGTAAAAACACTAGCTAGGCGGTATTATACTAGTTATAACTTAAACTAGTTAAATTACAAATCTGGTTTATCCGTGATTTCCAGACAAGCTAAACACCCGCTTTGCCCGCTTTGAGGATAACACAGTTCCACCGACGCGGCCCACTACCAAGGACTGCAGGCTCCCCCTCTCCTTCTCCTTGGCCGACGTGAGTAAGACATTTAAATGTGTTAACCCTCGTAAGGCTGCCGCCGCAACAGGTCCACAGATGATGCAATCGCCATCACACTGCACACTGCTTTATCCCATCGGGACAAGAGGAATAGCTATGTAAGAATGCTGTTCACTGACTACAGCTCAGCATTCAACATCATTGTACCCTCCAAGCTCATCATTAAGCTTAAGGCCCTGGGTCTCAACCCTGCCTGGGGCAATTGGGTCCTGGACTTTCTGATGGGCCGCCCCCCAGGTGGTGAAGGTATGAAACAACATCTCCACTTCACTGATCCTCAACACTGGGGCTCCACAAGGGTGTGTGCTCAGCCCCCTCCTGTACTCCCTGTTCACCAATGACTGCGTGGCCATGCACGCCTCCAACTCAATCATCAAGATTGCAAAAAACAGTTGTGGGCTTGATTACCAACAACGACAAGACAGCCTACAGGGAGGAGGTGAGGGCACTCGGAGTGTGGTGTCAGGAAAACAACCTCTCACTCAAAGTCAACAAAACAAAGGAGATGATCGTAGACTTCAGGAAACAGCAGAGGGAGCACCCCCCTATCCACAACGGACGGGACAATAGTGGAGAAGATGGAACGTTTTAAGTTCCTCGACGTACACATCACGGATAAACTGAAATGGTCCACCCACACAGACAGCGTGGTGAAGAAGGGACTGAAGAAATGTGTCTTGTCACCTAAAACCCTCACAAACTTTTACAGATGCACAATCGAGAGCATCCTGTCGGGCTGTATCAACTGCACCACCCTCAACCGCAAGGCTCTCCAGAGGGTAGTGCGGTCTGCACAACGCATCACCTGGGCAAACTACATGCCCTCCAGGACATCTACAGCACCCGATGTCACAGGAAGGCCAAAAAGATCATCAAGGACATCAACCACCTGAGCCACGGCCTGTTCACCCCACTATCATCCAGAAGGCGAGGTCAGTACAGGTGCATCAAAGCTGCGACCAAGAGACTGAAAAACAGCTATCTCAAGGCAATCAGACTGTTAAACAGCCATCACTAACATAGAGAGGCTGCTGCCTACATATAGACCCAAATCACTGGCCACTTTAATAAATGGATTTAACAAAGGTATCACTAGTCACTTTAAATAATTCCACTTTAATAATGTTTACATATCCTACATTACTCATCTCATATGTATATACTGTATTTCATACCATTTATTGCATCTTGCCGTTGCCAAACGGCCATCGCTCATCCATATATTTATATGTACATATTCTTATTCCATCCCTTAACATTTGTGTGTATAAGGTAGTTGTGAATTTGTTAGATTACTTGTTAGATATTACCGCACTGTCGGAACCAGAACCACAAGCATTTCGCTACACTCGCATTAACATCTGCTAACCATGTGTATGTGACAAATAAAATTGGATTGGATTTGATTTGAGTTCACTGCATTTCCATCTAGGTGTGAATAGACAATATTCTTGACACAAAAGGCTGAATATGAATCCTTGGTTTTGACCCTGGGAGGATGGACACTCCATCAGGCTTGACTAATTAGGAGGGCACCTTTTCAACACATGACAAGGGAGGGGAGACAGGAGGGAGGTTTTGCAATTAATCACTCAGGTTTATTAATAGGGAATGTGCTCCGTATCGCCAGACAACAATATGAGACGTGAACTATCAGAGGCTAGCTCCATCAATCACTGGCTAAACTGTAGACATTAATTGGGCCCGGCTTTTGGAAACCATCTTTATTTGTGGGAACTGAAGAATGGAATAAACATGGAACCCAGTTATGGATCTCAAATAGGTATGCATCAGTTATTTTTATTTGCCTAGGCAAGTCAGTTAAGAACAAATTCTTATTTACAGTGACTTCCTACCCCGGCCAAACCGGGACGACACTGGGCCAATTGTGCGCCACCCTATCGGACTCCCAATCACAGCCGGTTGTGATACAACTTGGATTCGACCCAGAGACTGTAGTGACACCTCTTGCACTGAGATGCGGTGCCTTCGGGAGCCCACTAGGTCAAAAACAAATCAAATCAAACGTTATTAGTCACATGCGCCGAATACAACCTTACAGTGAAATGCTTACTTACGAGCCCCTTAACCAACAATGCAGTAAAAAAAGGGGAAAAATACGAATAAGAATAAGATATAAAAGTAACAAGTAATTAAAGAGCAGCAGTGAAATAACAACAGTGAGACGATATACAGGGGGGCACCGGTACAGAGTCAATGTATGCCTAAGACAGATAAAGCACAGATAAAGTACAATAAAGCATGTACGTAAGACATACATAATTAAAGACCATTTTATAAGTAAAGGTATCAATCTTCACGCTGCACTGGCAGGTAATGGTAATACAATTATGTTAATTAAGGGGGGAGGTCTACAGTTCGTGGTCAGCTCATTAAGGCTGTGAGTCATATTAAGAACAGTAACATGGACTATTATAACAAGTAAAACAGTTCCACAACCAGTAGTTTGTCCCTAGTTCAATTCCGTCATCCTCTTTCAGTGAACACTTCTTCCGTGCATAAGCTTGTGATTTCTCTTGATGTTTGTATGCAGTTTAACATACTGAGAACAATGTGACTTCCTACCAGGATAATTATGTCTGAGATTGCCTTCCACAAGACTCCCGAGTCCCTTTCCCGCTTACAGCATCCAGGCACTAATAAATCAATATAATGCTGTATGAATTTCATTTACACCATAACTAGGCTACATCGATGAGGTTGACAAATCCTGGGAAAATTATTTTACTATTTTGTTTTTTTTCAATTTGTTTTAATTTGATTTGTTCTACTATTCTAATATGTCACCCATCTCCAAAGAGATTACGACCTAACTGTGACAGTGTCCTTATGTGGCTATATGCCAGTCCTTAATTCATGTTCTGAAAATATGGTGTTCCAGGTGTGATACTCAATGGATAAAGCCAATGCGGCAGTTAAACAGCATGCAACATGCTTTGGTCCTTAACAATAACATGCAAAGACCTAACTCAATAAAACAGTCCAAGGACATGTCTAAGCTGGTTAAGTGTGGAAGGTACTGAATACCTCTTTGCTCTGCAGACCTGACGGAACCAAATTATTCTAGCAGACTGCTCATTTGATGTAGTTCTTTGCAATAACTGTGACTCAGTGATCTTAGTGATGTCTCTTGTAAGCACAGGCTTTTTCTCAGTTTGTCCTTGTGACTAGGTTGAGTGGCATTTTGACAGGAACCCTCACAGATGCCTAAACAGTGGGTATCGATACGCTTTCACCCCCTCTTGATTTTCTTTCTTCAATTTTTGTTGCGTTACAAAGTTGGATTGAAATGGATTTTAGGATTTTTTTTGTCTTTGATCTACACAAAATACTCCATAATGTCAACGTTTTCAAAGTAATACAAATGTAACAACTAAAATATAGTCTGCAAAAGTGTTCAACACCTTGGTTTTAGGCAATCCTAAACTAGATCAGGAGCAAAATTTGGCTTAACAAATCAAATCACATGGACTGTAAATAACTTACATGTGAAATAATAGGGATTGACATGATATTTGAATGACTACCCTTCTTCTGTCCCCCATACATACAACATCTATAAAGTCCCTCAGTCAAGTATTGAATATCAAGCACAGTATGGCTCAACAACATTGTAGTTACTCCACAGTAATGATGACAGAGTGAAAATAAGAATGCAAATATACAGAATAATAATACTACAAAACGTGCATCCTGTATGCAACAAGGCACTGAAGTTATACTGCAAAACAACACAGAAAAGGAATACACTTTTAGGCCTGAAAGTAAAGCCTTATGTTTGCGGCAAATCCAACACAAGACGTCACTGCATAACTGCCTCCGTATTTTCAAGCATGGTGGTGGCTGCATCATGGTATTGGTATGCTTGACATCAGCAAAGACTGGGGAGTTTTTCACTATAAAAATAAATGAGATGGAGCTAAGCACAGGCAAAATCCTAGAGGAAAACCTGCATCAGTCTGCTTTACACCAGACACTGGGAGATTAATTCAACTTTCAGAAGGACCATAACCAAAAGCACAAGGCCAAATCTATACCAGAGTTACTTACCAAGAAGACAGTGAATGGCCGAGTTACAGTTTTGACTTAAATCATCTTGAAAATCTACGGCAAGACTTGGAAATTGCTGTGTAACCATGACCCACAACACTTTCACAGAGCTTGAAGAATTTTAAAATGAATACTGGGAAAATATTGCACAATTCAGGTGTGCAACGCTGTTACAGACTAACTCAAGAAGACTCACAGCTGTAACCGCTGGCAAAGGTGCTTCTAACATGTATTGACTCAGGGGGTTGAATACTTATCTAATTAAGGTATATGAGTCTTTCATTACTTTTTAAAGAAATGTTACACATTTTTTCCACTTTCACATTACAGAGTATTTTGTGTATAAAAAATATCACACACAATTAAATACATTTTAACCCCATTTTGTAAAACAATCAAATATGAAGAAATCCAATGGGGTGAATACTTCTGATACCCACTGTATACTGTTGGCTGTAGCGTTCACCTCTAAGGTAGGGTTGTGGGTCTTCTAGTCGACTCAAGATGAATGTGTTTGATTGCTCAAGTGCCCCGGGCCCCATATGGGTGATGAGGTAAACCCAGCTCTTGAGGGGCATGTCAAAACTGATAAATACGAGCACTCTCAACAAACAATGATTGTATGAAGTTGGTATTCCAACTGAATCAGTCATCATGAATGATGTGTTTTATAGAATTGTAAAAAATAATCCCCTGTCGAGCACATGACTGTTCAAATGCCTTTGAGCCATGTAGAACATAAGAATCACTTAACATCTAAACCTACTAGTATTATTCTTGTGCTATAATGTGAACTGCAGTATTATAGGACAAAACAGAACATTGCATTTGAGGTGCAGTACAACAAAGGACTTCTCTGACCCTCTATGACAAGACAAATAAAGAACCGTTTTATGAAGAACAGTTGGCTTTATACTAGCGTTAGCATTGTAATACATTTTTACTGCTTCTCTTCAACAAAACCATTGTTGTCAGACAGATAGGTGTTGCATGTCACGGTATCTTGAATAAAGAGTGAAATGTAATGTGTAACAAAGAAGCCTTTGAGAGTGAATATTGAGCCCTTGGCACTGTCGTAGGCTACGGGTCAAATTATGGAAACATTTTACATATCTATGACCTTAAGGGAACGTATCCAAATCTTGGATCGATAAAAATGAAAGCATTGTGCCAGAGAGGGAATATGTACATCGATAAGTCACAAATTGGATCAGCCTCATATATTCAAGAGCCCTCAGCAGTTTGCTAGCCCTTTTTTGCTGTTTGCTTTTGCCAGTGAATTATTAAAAATGCACCTGTCCCTCTCGATGCTAAGAGCAATATCCCTCTCTTCGTCAAGCCAAAGGTTGAGATGGGTCTATTTGCTTTACAAATAAGGATTTGCATAAAACAATTATTCATCAGTTAGTGGGTTCACATTGGGACTTCTTGAATCATCGATATTACAAAAGTCTTCTGTCAGTTAACAATGGTTTTAGGACAAACAATAGGATTAGTGCAGCAATATGAAAACATCATGCTGGGGGTTATTGATTCAGCACTGTAGGCTAGGAATATATAATATAGCTGTTCTGCCGGGAATTTAGAAGAAGTTTATTTTGTAGACGGTAGTATTACCTTCTTCACAGAAGTTGGTATTTATCTGGCTGCTTTGAAGTGTGATTGTGGAAGTGTTGTGTCTGGGAACATTCAATAATAATAACAACATTGAACACAATTCCTAATAATATGGTGTTACAAAAGATATTGCCATTGGGGGGAGGCATCAAAGGCCAACCTATTCAATGGATTTACTCTTTCAATATTCCACCTTGAAAACTTTTGTTCACTGATAGTTGCAGCTTGATTTGAATATACTCCAAAACATTAGTTTATATAGTACCTTTGTAAGCTCATGTCAAACAACCAACCGGCTTTGTTTTGAACATCAGCTGATGACCTTATCTGTGTAGCCGATTGGGATCTGTTAAACACGCTCCTCAGCCTGAAGTGTCTCCACTTCCGCTTCCAAATAGCTAGCTTTCTGGTTGTGCGACTGGGTGAGATGCTTCAGGGGGGGCGTCAGGTGTGTTTGCGAGGCAGAGGTCCTGGGTTTGAGCCCAAGTATGGGCGGAATCAAGAGGAAGCGGTACTCGCTTAGCAAGCAGTGTGACATCCTTTACATGCGTAACAACAGTTGAGTTGATCCAGTAAAATCTCCAACAATAGACATCATCTACAACAGGGCTCTTCAACCCTGTTCCTGGAGAGTTTTCACTCCATCCCTCATCTACCACACCTGATTCTAATAATTATCTGGTTGATAAGCTGAACCAGGTTAGTTACAACTGGGGTTGGAGTGAAAACCTACAGGAGGATAGTTCTCCAGGAACAGGGTTGGAGACCCCAGATGTACAAACATGTGTCATTGAAACACCACAACCCAATATCTTGCGTTCAATTTTAAAGCAAGCAGGTTTGGCTTAGCTACTTACATTTTCAATTGCTTAGCACAAGCATTTAAATATTTTGTTAAAAAGCCACCTTTTTCTTTCAGTCCCAGTGGAGTTAGTATCAGCTCTTCTATGTAGGACTTCAGGGTGTTAGCAACAGCAGCTGTTCTCTTCCCTTTAATAATGAGTGGGGTAATAAAAAAATCTGCCATTCCTAACAACCTATTTTAGGCTTTTGCAACTGGGGAGAGGTTTTTCAGCAAATGACATTTCAGCAAATCTTTTTTAATTTAAAAGTTTGCAGTCATTCTCATACATCCCTATGGCATTACTGACACATAATTAAGAATTAGAGGAACTTGGTGCTGTCCAAGGCATTGATAGAAGGGGTGTTACAGGAAATGTGCTAATTTCATGAATTTGCCCATAACAGTTTCCTGTTAAAAATACTCAAGTGGCGTGCTCCAAAATCAAATAATCAACCTCCCACCTTCAACTGTTCTTTGGACCTAGGTGCTAAACATGGTTAAATGCTGCAGATACATTTAAAGTGTCTAATGGATGTAAACAGGCAAGACAATTATAGTGTTAGTTGTTGTGAATTGAAGGGAATACTAGGCCACCACATATAAATGAATAGCATAAAACCTGTGGCCTAGGGGGTGACATATGTTAATATATTCTTTGGCTACACTCTAATCTGCTATTCTGCACATAACCCTCAAGCAAATTAAACTTGCACTTGAATTATACATGTGTATTAGGAGGAAAATAAAGCAATGAATTGTGAGGTTATTAACATTCATGTCCCACTGCCACATGGAGTCATCAACCACAGCATTTCAAGTAGAATAATGTCGGCGTCCACACGAACTCATTTCATTCAGAGTTCTATAAAGGTCACGTATGTCCAACACAAAATGTTGTCCAGTGACATTACCATAATCTGACAGAGGGCCATTCCATGTGTTTCGGTAGTTGTTGTGTAGTTAGGGACCTTCTTCCGCTCATAGCGTCACATAGTAAAATAAAACATTTATCAGAGATTATATTTATTTTGTCTGCTGGTGGTATCACACGCCTTTGTAATGATGAGCTGTGCTTACAGCACAGTGTGATGTGCCATTCATACGGAGGAGCTGGAGCTCGGTGGTATAAATGAGTTGTGGCTCTGGGCACCATGACTCCCTGGGCTGGATGTTGCCTTTCATTGTGGCTTCATTAAGCCATTAAAAGCAAATGTGGATAGTGAATGCTGATCACTATGATGTACACTACCATTCAAAAGTTTGGGGTCACTTAGAAATGTCCTTGTTTTTGAAAGAAAAGCTATTTTTTTTTGTCCATTAAAATAACATCAAATTGATCAGAAATACAGTGTAGACATTGTTAATGTTGTAAATGACTATTGTAGCTGGTAACGGCTGATTTTTTAAATGGAATATCTACATAGGTGTACAGAGGCCCATTATCAGCAACCATCACTCATGTGTTCCAATGGCACCTTGTGTTAGCTAATCCAAGTTGATCATTTTGAAAGGCTAATTGATCATTAGAAAACCCTTTTGCAATTATGTTAGCACAGCTGAATACTGTTGGGCTGATTAAAGAAGCAGTAAAACTGGCCTTCTTTAGACTAGTTGAGTATCTGGAGCATCAGCATTTGTGGGTTCGATTACAGGCTCAAAATGGCCAGAAACAAAGAACTTTCTTCTGAAAATCGTCAGTCTATTCTTGTTCTGAGAAATTAAGGCTATTCCATGTGAGAAATTGCCAAGAAACTGAAAATCTGGTAAAACGCTGTGTACTACTCCCTACAATGAACAGCGCAAACTGTCTCTAACCAGAATAGAAAGAGGAGTGGGAGGCCCCAGTGCACAACTGAGCAAGAGGACAAGTACATTAGATTGTCTAGTTTGAGAAACAGACGCCTCACAAGTCCTCAACTGGCAGCTTTATCAAATAGTACCTGCAAAACACCAGTCTCAACATCAACAGTGAAGAGGCGACTCCGGGATGCTGGCCTTCTAGGCTGAATTCCTCTGTCCTGTGTCTGTGTTCTTTTGCCCATCTTAATCTTTTATTTTTATTGGCCAGTCTGAAATATGGCTTTATCTTTGCAACTCTGCCTAGAAGGCCAGCATCCTGGAGTCGGCCTCTTCACTGTTGACGTTGAGACTGGTGTTTTGCGGGTACTATTTAATGAAGCTGTCAGTTGAGGACTTGTGAGGCGTCTGTTTCTCAAAATAATGTACTTGTGCTCTTGCTCAGTTGTGCATTGGGGCCTCCCACTCTTTCTATTCTGGTTAGGGACAGTTTGCGCTATTCTGTGAAGGGAGTAGTACACAGCGTTGCACGAGATCTTCAGTTTCTTGGCAATTTCTCGCATGGAATAGCCTTCATTTCTCAGAACAAGAATAGACTGATGAGTTTCAGAAGAAATATATTTGTTTTTAGGCATTTTGAGCCTGTAAACGAACCCACAGATGCTGATGCTAATTGTTAAGATAGATAATTGTTCTGAGATTCAGCGACAGTACGTCACATGACCTTGCCATTGTAGACCATAGAGCATATGCTGCAGTGTGTTATGCTCCGTATTGTTTTAATGACCTAAAGATAGTTTGCATGAGAGTGAGCAGATAAAAGGGACATTATTTGTCACTGCCATTTATTACAGTGAGACTATGCATTGAACTGAAATGCCTTCATTTCTGGAACGCTCAATGGATATATGTGGGAAATGTATGCATGTACAATGGATATATGTGGGAGAATGGATGCATGTACAATGGATATATGTGGGAGAATGCATGCATGTACAATGTATATATGCGGGAGAATGTATGCATGTACAATGGATATATGTGGGAGAATGTATGCATGTACAATAGATATATGTGGGAGAATGTATGCATGTACAATGTATATATATATATGGGAGAATGTATGCATGTACAATGGATATATGTGGGAAATGTATGCATGTACAATGGATATATGTGGGAGAATGTATGCGTGTACAATGGATATATGTGGGAGCATGTATGCATGTATGCAAACTGAATACACAACAACAAAAAACATCTGAGCATACATTTTAATTATCACTTGAACACTGCCAATACAGTTGATCATTGCTAATCAAGTTAGTTATTTGGGTCTCTAGGCTTGTATGTAGGATCCCTGATCCAGTGTATGTGCTTTGTGGCTGGGACTTAGTGAGCCCTGTCTCTACACGAGAATGTAAAATAGGGCTCAATGTTCCTGGACAGTGGTGAGCTGGTGGCTTCATCTGCAGCGACAGGCCAGGCCCTTGACTGTGTGTGATGATGAGAGACAGCTAGGGGTTGGCGCTGGGTACTGGCTCTTCAGCTGACAATGTGAATTACGGAGACCTGAAGGAGCCTCGTGTACATCAGTCCCCCCGTCCCCCCGTCCCCCCCCATCCCCCTTGCCCCTGATCTATCCCAGAGTTGTTGTGCAGTACGTAGGCTACAGTACCTCTGTGTAGCTTGGCTGGTTGACACACACGTGTGAAAAAAAACACAATGCATGATGGGAGTAATGAACCCAAGTTCTCTTTGGAGTTGTTTCTGGTCTATGCATGTTTTATACCCCTCTCATATTTCTATAAGTGCTAATACATTTGAGCAATGATTCTGGGAGGACATAAATCAATGGGTATACTGTATCTGCATCTTGAAAACACACTTTTCTTTGAAAAATATTGTTGCCAAGCTTAAGTAGCCTACAGTATAGGCTACAGCGTCAAAAAAATATATATTCCCAAAACAATCCCTGTGGGATAGACAAGTCCCCAGGAATCAATGTGTATATTTGTTCTCTGTGCCTTGTAATGAACCCTGGTGCTGATGTCTTGGTCTAAGAGATAGGAAAATGAGCCATTCAAAGAAATCCAAATCCGGTTGCATGTTCCTCTCTAATCCTGCCTTTGGATGATAAGTACACAGCAGAGCTTAGAAACACATACCACCCAAGCTGAACCGCCGAGCACAGTCTTGGGAGTGAAAAAACAATGGTATCAGGCTGTGCATTCTCTCACCCCCTGCCCTGCCAAGTTCACATGCCCACACAGACACCAAACTACTGCCAACAGAGCCCCACACAATATGCCAGACTCATAGGACTAAAGGTAGAAATATAAAAGGAGCACCAGTCCTTGACAGACCCAGCTCAAATCCGTATGGATAGATGGTGTAGGCTTCTCGCTTTCGGTTGCTGTTTGCTCTATGTATTTCAGTGTGCCCTGGATGGATGTTATTGTGTAGCGTTGAAGTTCAAAGCATTTAATATGCTTCCATTACAGTAAACATTAAGTGGTTCCAAACAGGTCATGGTCGTCATTTCTTGGATTCAGTTCCACAACATGTGTTCGTGCAAGCCTATTTGTTCAAATGGAAATGGGCCAGCCAGGCATATGCCCACTATATGGTGCTCATGTAGGGACATCAATTGAAAGAGTAGTTATCTGTGTGATGAGCTCTGCTGAGTTGCTTTGCTGCCGGATTTTGTAAATGCTGTGGGTTGACTGCAAATAAATGAGTGTAAGTGTGTGTGTGTGTGTGTGTGTGTGCATTACACAAGGGACGGAGCTGTAAAGTGAGGGAGTGGAGGGAGAGTGAGAAAATGTGAATTTGTGTGGTATAGAGAATCCTATCTATCTTAGTGCACGTAATCAGGATTGCTCTAAGAGGCCCCGTGGAGGTAGAGGGGTGAGAGAAGCATGCCTATAGCTGATATGCTCTAATCTCATTAGTTAGAAACACAAGTCTTTACTATTGGCATGTTGTCTGAGGCAAACACTCCCACACAGCCTGTTCATATCCGTCTCCAATCCAATATAGTGTGATCTACATTTACTGGGAAAGTGGCACAGAGTTCTTTTCTGCACACTAATAAAGGTTAGAGTTGGCTTTATGTTCTGAGGTTTTTCTACATTACAAGGAGTTGTGGGACAATTTTAAAAGAATAGAAATACCACATTGCCTTTTAGTTGTGCCTCAGTGTAACTACCATTGAATTCGAACATTTTGGTGTTATCCCAACTCTAAACTTTAAACAACACCACTCTAAATAATGCCACTTTAACTATGTCTACATATCTTACATTCCTCATATCACATGAATATACTGTATTGACACCCAATCACTGGACATTTTAATAAATGGATCACTAGTCACTTTAAACAATGGCAGTATAAATAATGCCACTTTAATAATGTTTACATATCTTACATTACTCATATCACATGTATATACTGTATTGATACTGATATCCATCACAAAAGGAAAATTGATGAAATATCCACCAGATTGATCCTGTTTTCTAAACTCCATATTTATTATTTTTCATAAAACTAGATTAGGCTACTTCAAGTAAGTTAGTCACATTATTCCTCTAACCAGCGTTCTGCTTGACACAGCAGCAGCATCAAATCTCATTACCCCACACCACTTTCACTTTCCCCCATAAAAATCTTCCATTTTTCAATCTCTGTCAATACGTCTGTCAAGTCTGAAGTCTACTGCCCCGCCAGAGAGGGCCATGGGATTCAGGAGGAGTGGTCCTGAATAGCACAGCCATTCGTGCTGTATATGAAACAGTCCCTAGCCGCCACATATGAATCACTGACACAGAATTCACTGGCTCTAGAACTAAACCTGATCTTTGTACCTTGGCTTTAGTTTGAGGCCTGTGGAGTGGAAACATGGAGCTGCAATGAATTATTAACGTCAAGCGCAGAGATGGTCAGAAATAGATGCTAGTCCAACACAAACGCACACACCTGACCTCTCACTACTGAGTATAGTCATTGTGTAAAGAAGGAGAAAATATTAAATGCCAGAATACATTTAAAGAATTGTTACATACTAGACAAGATTTATTTAGTCTTACATATTAACCCCATAGTCTCCCATTTTTAAAAGCAGACCACAAAAGCAGAAGGCAAATACAGTCGTGGGCAAAAGTTTGAGAATGACACAAATATTCATTTTCACAAAGTCTGCTGCCTCAGTTTGCATGATGGCAATTTGCATAGAATGTTATGAAGACTGATCAGATGAATTGCAATTAATTGCAAAGTTCCTCTTTGCCATGCAAATCAACTGAATCCCCAAAAAACATTTCCACTGCATTTCAGCCCTGCCACAAAAGGACCAGCTGACATTATGTCAGTGATTTTCTCGTTAACACAGGTGTGAGTGTTGACGAGGACAAGGCTGGAGATCACTCTGTCATGCTGATTGAGTTCGAATAACAGACTAGAAGCTTCAAAAGGAGGGTGGTGCTTGGAACCATTGTTCTTCCTCTGTCAACCATGGTTTCCTGCAAGGAAACACGTGCCGTCATCATTGCTTTGCACAAAAGGGCTTCATAGGCAAGGATATTGCTGCCAGTAAGATTGCACCTAAATCAACCATTTATCAGATCATCAAGAACTTCAAGGAGAGTGGTTCAATTGTTGTGAAGAAGGCTTCAGGGTTCCCAAGAAAGTCCAGCAAGCACCAGGACCATCTCCTAAAGTTGATTCAGCTGCGGGATTGGGGCACCACCAGTACAGAGCTCAGGAATAGCAGCAGGCAGGTGTGAGTGCATCTGCACGCACAGTGAGGCGAAGACTTTTGGAGGATGGCCTGGTGTCAAGAAGGGCAGCAAAGAAGCCACTTCTCTCCAGGAAAAACATCAGGGACAGACTGATATTCTGCAAAAGGTACAGGGATTGGACTACTGAGGACTGGGGTAAAGTCATTTTCTCTGATGAATCCCCTTTCCGATTGTTTGGGGCAATCTGAAAAAAGCTTGTCCGGAGAAGGTGAGCGCTACCATCAGTCCTGTGTCATGCCAACAGTAAAGCATCCTGAGACCATTCATGTGTGGGGTTGCTTCTCAGCCAAGGGAGTGGGCTCACTCACAATTCTGCCTAAGACCACAGCCATGAATAAAGAATGGTACCAACACATCCTCCGAGAGAAACTTCTCCCAACCATCCAGGAACAGTTTGGTGACGAACAATGCCTTTTCCAGAATGATGGAGCACCTTGCCATAAGGCAAAAGTGATAACTAAATGGCTCGGGGAACAAAACATCGATATTTTCAGTCCATGGCCAGGAAACTCCCCAGACCTTAATCCCATTGAGAACTTGTGGTCAATCCTCAAGAGGCGGGTGGACAAACAAAAACCCACAAATTCTGACAAACTCCAAGCATTGATTATGCAAGAATGGGCTGCCATCAGTCAGGATGTGGCCCAGAAGTTAACTGACAGCATGCCAGGGTGGATTGCAGAGGTCTTGAAAAAG
Organism: Salmo trutta; assembly: GCF_901001165.1. Classification (NCBI taxonomy): domain Eukaryota; kingdom Metazoa; phylum Chordata; class Actinopteri; order Salmoniformes; family Salmonidae; genus Salmo; species Salmo trutta. The sequence continues at coordinate 47,450,084 of NC_042972.1, read as the reverse complement.
AAGGTTCAACATTGCAAATATTGACTCTTTGCATCAACTTCATGTAATTGTCAATAAAAGCCTTTGACACTTATGAAATGCTTGTAATTATACTTCAGAAATATCTAAAGACACTGAGGCAGCAGACTTTGTGAAAACTTTTGGCCACGACTGTATATCTGTTTTGATTCAAGACAATGTGATGAACACCCTCTACTGTATATCACCCATGCTAGTTTGAATGAGCTAGTAATTAGCCTACAATTACATGATAAATGTTGTAGCCTACTTGGTCATACTGATGGAAAGTTGTTTAGTAAGTGACTAAGCATTTCCTTTGAAATGCTTAGTAAGACAGTAATGTGGAGAAACTTACAAAATCCTCTATGGTCTCCAGGGGCAAAAAGAGATGCTAAGCATTTCCACTTGGGTAGTCAAGGAATGCTTGAAGCATGAAAACAATTTGTTCATTTTTCGTGTACCATGTTTCAACAGACTCTATACAATAGCTATTGACCCTAGGAGTGGAAACATTCCCCATGGTAGTGTCTACTAAGAGTGTGAGTGGTGTTGGTAAGTGCTGTTTCACCCAGAGGCCCTTTCCCCAGGTAATACCAACCATCACTGAGACAATACGATGCTACAAGGGTAAGCAGTGACTTGGTGTTGCAGAGCGTCTAAATCTACCAGGTACTGTGTCAAACGATGACCCACATCCACAGTCTTCTGAAAACGTTTTTTTTTATTCTGTCGGAGACACTTAAATGCACAAAGGTATGAATGTAAACATTTTGTTCTAATGAGGACTGAAAACTGTCCGATTCACTCAGCAACTTCCCCATTCAGTGTGCTGCTGTGCACTGACACAATGAGGCTACACTGCTGTCACTCCCAACAGAGATCTTTAATGAATACACATAAAACACTATGGGAGGTGCTCTGAAAGTTCAAGCGGTTTGTTGTCCTGCTCCTCTAAGAGATGTAGGTCTACACGTGGACCAAGTCTAGGAAGTTTGGTGAACACTCTTCTTTGGAGCAGTACAGTGCAGTCAGTGAGTGACCTGCAGATTAGATACATATGAACAATATATAGTTGTGCATAACGCTGTCTGGGTATTTCCTGTAAGGGACGTTACAAGACTGACTTGAGTCTTCTGAGGGTGGAGATATGAAAGCCTACTCATTTTCATTATTTTTCACATTCAAAGGCGAAATATGGCATTGTGAAATGTAGTTCGATGACATGCTGTATTGAGGGTTTTTGATTGAAAGTCAGACAGGTCACTGACAAGTTATTCTCGGGAAATAGGCCAGCGAGGAAGAGTGGGCTTTTTTTGTCTCCTGGCAAAATGTCACTTTTCACCAGAGATGAGTCTATATGCCCAAAGTCAAATGTCACTGCACTCTTTGTAAGCAATGTGACGTGTGTCTGTCTGTCTGAATGGGACTTCAAAGGTTTTCAATCTATTTCATATTTCATGCTTAAATGCTGGTGTCAATAATACAGCGTCAGCCTACCAGACAGATTAAACGAAAGTACAAATGGGGCAAAGAGAAAAATGTCCTGAAACATAGCATTTTTCAGTGTGGTCCATTGCCCATGAATTTTCTTATTTTCTTTAGCCAAGGCGTATTTCATCTTATCTCACTTGTACCAGACGGAGCTTAGAATGTGAGATTTGATCAAGGGTACGTCGTCTCCATGCAGGGATTGTTCACAGGTTGTTATAGTAAGGGAGTAAGTGAGGCATTAAGGCAGTGTGTTTGTTTTGCTGTGGCCTTTTTCCTGGGCAAACACTACTGCTGTCACATGGGGTCCCTGAGCCTCCCTGAGGTCTGACCAGAGACAGGGCCTGTCTATCGAAAGGGCTCGGTCAGCACAATTCCCCCTCTCCCAAGTTCTCCCCAACCCCCCAGTCTCTAATATCACTCCACTTGACATGTTAGAAGGGCAGCTTGTGGTAGACCACAGAGCACAGAATCATTGTTTGCTGATAAAAGGCTCACCACGGTGGGTATGGACAGAGAGTCAACCTCCTGAGTGCTAGCTGCAGTATGACTGAAGAGCAGGAGGAATACTGTGAGGCAGTCAATTTCATTTTATTAGAAGCAGATATAAAAGCATTGTGTTGACTGCAAAGAGAAAGTTATTTTTTAGATGCTAATTCTAGGGTTTAGTATTTAGCCAGCACTACTAGTCTTTTTCAAATAAGATAGAAGACTATTTCCTTCAAGGAAGGTTACTCTCAAGAGACATACTTTTTGTAAGAACAGCTTACAAAGGATTACTCTGAACATTCTAGTATTTTCCCATTTTATGTAAGTGAATGTTTGAGTGAACTACAGCTCCAGAATTCTGTGGAACAACCTACATTTAGTCCTTTCACTCCATCGTATTTGACCCTATGCTCAATATTTTAAAAGAATAACACAATAATGACCTCAAATTTAAACCCAACTACTACCAGCAAGCACCACATGTATAGAGCGATACTACATACAGTATATCTTAATATCAGACAATGCCCACGCAATGCCTAAAACAATAGGCTCTGTCAGCTTTCAGGGGAAGGCTTCAAATTAAACAAATTCTCCATCAGCAGGAAATGTGCACTTTGATCAAAACAGCATGGGATGCATCCAACGCTTTTCCCCCAGTTTGAGTCCCTGAAGGCAAAACAGACTGAAGTGGAGGTTGTCAAATTATGTTGCAAATTATGCATTAAATGGCATGTGGCTGGTGAGCTACAGAGGTGGCCAGCAAATTTTCCAGGTGGAAAGTTACACATCCCCCTAACAACCCACTGTCTGGAATTTGGCCAGGCAAGCTGGCACCGTTTTAAAGGAGCTAGGTTTATTTTAGCTCAGTTCACTATAAGGGTTACTGCAGATAGAGACAACACAGTGTTAGCGGAGCAATGGACTGGATTGACTCTGTCCATGGTCCTGATATCCTAGAAGCACTGGTGCTGAACGGACAGCAGAGAATCACTTTAAACCACACCCTCTCCCATGTCAATACCTATTGTTCCACAAAATGTAAAAAATTAAATAAAATACGTAATACTCCATAAGAAACATAGCTTTAAAAAAGAATAATAATGGGAAGGGTGTGATTGGTTATTTACCTATAATATTATTGTCTATGTATAAAATGGGTCATATCATTTAAAGTACCAGAGAGCCGATGCTGGAAATTTGACGTGTTTGAAGAGTATTTTGTTACAAACAATAAATCAAAAAATAAGCTAAATCAAACAGAGCACTTTTGAGATATTCATATGAATATTTTTTTATGTTTATTACATGAATGTGACAAATTGTATTTCAGAATCTAGGCATAATGCATATTAGAGAGAACACTATAAGGAGTATAATGCACCAAAATGTTTTATGTCTGTATCATGTACGGTTCACAGATCATAGGGTCTTTACAGGAGGCATTTACAGTGCCTTCAAAAAGCAGTCATAACCCTTGACTTATCCCACATTTTATTGTGTTACAGCCTGAATACAAAATTTATTAAATTGAAGTTTTCTTTTCACCCATCTACACATAATAGCCCATAATGACAAAGTGAAAATATGTTTTATACATTTTTGAAAATGTATTGAAAATTAAATACATAAAATATCGGATTTACATAAGTGTTTACATCGCTGAGTCAATACTTTGCAGAATCACCTTTGGAAGCGATTACAGTTGTGAATCTTTCTGGGCAAGTCTCTAAGAGCTTTCCACACCTGGATTGCCCAACATTTGCCCATTATTCTTTCCAACATTCTTCAAGCTCTATTGGTTATTGTTCATTGTTAGGCAACCCTTTTCAGGTCTTGCCATAGATTTTCAAGTAGATTTATGTCAAAACTGTAACTCGGGCCACTCAGGAACATTCACTGTCCTCTTGGTAAACAAATCCAGAGTAGATTTGGCCTTGTGTTTTAGGTTTTTTGTCCTGCTGAAAGCTGAATTCATCTCTCAGTGTCTGGTGGAAAGCTGATTGAACCAGGTTTTCCTCTAGGATTTTGTCTGTGCTTAGCTCCAGTCAGTTAATTTTTTATCCTGAAAAACTCCCCAATTACAAGCACACCCATTACATGATGCATCCACCACTATGCTTGAAAATATGGAGAGTGGTACTCAGTAATGTGTTGAATTGGATTTGCCCCAAACATAACACTTTGCATTCAGCACAAAAAGTGCATTGCTTTGCCACAATTTATTGCAGTATTACTTTAGTGCCTTGTTGCAAACAGGATGAATGTTTTGGAATATTTGTATTCTGTACAGGCTTCCTTCTTTTCCCTCTCATTTAGGTTAGTATTGTGGAGCAAATACAATGTTGTTGATCCAACCTCAGTTTTCTGAGCCACTAAACTCTGTAACTGTTTTAAAGTCACCATGTGCCTTCTGGTTGAATATCTGAATGGTTTCCTTCCTCTACAGCAACTGAGTTAGCAAGGACAACTGTATCTTTGTAGTGACTAGGTGCATTGATACACCATCCAAGGTGTAATTAATAACTTCACCATGCTCAAAGGGATATTCAATGTCTGCTTCTTTTTTTCCCTCCCATCTACCAATAGGTGCCCTTCTTTGCGAGGCATTGGAAAACCTCCCTGCTCTTTGTGGTTGAATCTGCATTTGAAATTCATTGCTCGACTGAGGGATCTTACAGATAATTGTGTGTGTGTGGTACAGAGTCATTCAAAAATCATGTTAAACACACAGTAAGTCCATGCAACTTATTATGTGACTTATTAAGTACATCTTTACTCCTGAGCTTACTTAGGCTTGGCATAACAAAGGGGTTGAATACTTATTGACTCGAGACAAAGCAAAAAAGACAAGACGTCGAAAAACATATTTCCACTTTGACATTATGTGTAGGCAAGTGACATAAAAAAAATCTAAATTTAAACCATTTTAAATTCAGGCTGTATCACAACAAAATGTGGAAAAAGTTAAGGGGTGCCTTCTGAATGCACTGTAGGTCTAAAAAGGCTCTGAAATGGCCACTTCATCCAGATTTTCTAAAGAATTGTTTGTGATACAAATGTCAAAAGCATGTCAAACATCCTTCCTCCTAATGAAGTTAACTACGTAAGAATTGCCAGAACAATCTGAGATACTGAAAATATTTTCTGGCTACACTGGCGTGGAATCGCCCTGTACTCATACAGCACAAAAGCTAGATTAGGCACATTTAATTCTGTGTGGGCTTATACGTTCATTTAACATAACAGTAACAAATCGGCATGCTCCCCCCACCCAATTCCCCCAAGTCTGAAAATGTCCTCAGTTTGAGCAGTGCCAATGGAGTGAGCCAGGACTGCCTTGTTGAATCACCGCGTTCCCCTTTCCAAATCAATAGCAGGATTTATAATGGCATGTGAAGCATGCTTTTACTCTCACCTCCTGATTGGAGGGCGCTTTAATTGCTGAAATCTATTCCACTGATTAGATGTAACTCACATCGGGCTGCAGTGTGTAATTCACTGCTAATTAAAGCATTGAGTTAAGAGACTAGCTTGGTTAATTAATTAGAGCCTAGCTCCTCCACACATGCAGACACAATCAATGACATGTTCATCTACATTTATAACTGAGGATATTTGTTTAGAACAACTCGTTGAAAATGTGCCAACGTTACAGAGAAAAAGTATTATTATAAAGACAAGACACAGTAGCTATGTTTCCATTAACTTGTGCAGTGATTTTTTTGTTGATGTTTACGACGTTTGCATAGATAATAGATGCAACAATTTCCTGCTAGGGTGCAAATCCAAAGAGAGGAATAGATAAAGAGAGAGGCCTAACTTCGCCCAACAATCAAGGAGTTTTTGTATGGAGGTCAATAGGAGTGTTACATTTGGTCGCCAAAGAAATGTATGGCTTAATTTCTACGTGAGGTTTATTTTATTGAATAGAAGTTTCGTAATACTTAGGTTGTTACGAGTGTACTGATACAAGTAGGACACACAACATCCCGGAAACATTGAGAAAAAAAGACTTTATATCGGAGTTGTCTCAAGATGGCTATGCATTTTCATGTAATAGCATCTCTCCATTGAATACAGGAGGTTGACGTCAACAACCCTCATCAAATATTCAAAAAAGTATTAAAATAATTAGATGTATCCACCAATCTAATGAAAGGATAGGCAGGAACTAGACAGCCCGCTGTGCCACTTTGTGGACAACGACTCCCATTGTTAGGGCAGAGAGACAAGTATCTTGCCAGTATATCAATAATCTTTGCACAATGTAGCTATTGTCTATTGTTCAAAACAGCTGTACATAATGACGTCACCCCAAACTTTTTCCCCAAAAAACCTATAGTGTTGAATAAAAATGTCGTAGTTGAAGTGTTTCCATTACCTATTTAGGCAAATTACGCATGAATAAATTGGCATCAGCCGGTTTCCTTTACACATGTCGCAATGATTTTTTGGGGCTATGTATTGCACCTTGAGGGTTTGATGATATTAGTTACTGAAATCTGTTTGCTGATAAGTTATCATTCAAATTGCCGAGCCGTTTGCTCTTCATGGTTAATTAAAGTTAGGAGTTCGGAGACAAATCTCTCTAATTAAGCACTGCAGACATGACCCCTCTCTCTGTTCCTAGCCATCTATCTCTATAAACACGTCAACAAGCCTACACCAAATCGCTACCTTTATATTTATGACTTTGAAAGGACTCCCACAGCACATTGAACAAACATTAGGAGACAGTGTACTTTTTGAAAGAGCAAAGCAGACAACGATAATAGATTTCACCCACTGCCTTTGAAACCTGATTGCTTTTGGCTTTAAATAATTCATCATGGTATAAGCATCAGGTCACTATCAGGTCTCTATCTTTACCACCAGAGAAATCACTGCTACTGTACTACTGAACAGTATAAGAACTAAGGTCCTCTGGACACCAACAGATTAAAGTGCAACGATAATAAAGAAAATCGCAAAGTTGAATTATCTGATTATTTGTTATCGTCCTTGTTCAGTTGCAATGAACTCAAAAATGCCTGACCATTTTCTGCATGGCAGAAGAACTGCTACTGCTTATTATTTGGAAATACATGATATAGTAATATCAGTCTTGCGTTTGACATGACGTGCAACAACATAATATGTGACTCATTTCAGGAAACTAGGCGTATGTCGCGCGTCACTACTTCACAGGAGAGGCATTTGAACGTAAACCTTTTATAAATCAAAATGTGTTTTTTTTGGCAGAAATGCCTTCTGGAAGATGTGAACTTTCATGTGACTTAATAGCAAACTTGTATGCCATCTGTAAATACAAGCATAGTTGGTTTTGCCACAGGAAAAAGTCAGTAACCTTCCCGCTAGCCATGATTGGCTGAGATAATGAGTAGGCTGGACATGACGAGAGATGAGTTTGGATTGGTCAGCCATGTTGCACGCTTCTGTCTATATGAGTTGGTCAGTATGTGTAGGTAATCCTGTCTAACGCTGCTTTTTTAAATATATATCACGTAGTATAACTGCATACAGTAAGTGTTGCTCTCCACTTTCTGCAGGATCGAGTTTTGAAATCAGTGGAATTAGAGTAAGATAGCTAAAGAGATGGAGAAAACACCTGTTCCTGGATTACATCTTCAAACTAAGGGCAACCATGGCATCCGTGACAGAGAATGAGAAGCGTTCGTCCGGGTAAGATAGTCTAGCTAGCTACATTTTTATATATTACACGTTTCTAATTTTGTCAGAAAGTAGTTTTCATTTCAAGTTAAAGTGTACTGTTAGCTAGCCAGCTAACGTTAGCTGGCTGGCTCGCTAGCTAACGTGACATGTATGATCTGTGTAGTAATATTATTCATATCTCAGAGCCATTTGCTTTGCTAGTTATAGCCTAATGTTAACTAGCTAACATTTAACCTGGTTGATTATTTACCTGCAGATTAATGCAGGTTAGTACTGTAACGTCATGAGTTGGGATTATGGTTCATTGTTTAGCTAGCTAGCTAGCTACATGTCGAAACAAAAGACTCCACTATGCAAGTAACATTGAACCTGGTTGGTTAGTTACCTGCAGATTCATGCAGGGTAGTAACGTTATGAGCTGGGATTATGGTTCATTGTTTAGCGAGCTATCTAGCTAGCTACATTTCTTAACAAAAGACTCCACTATGCAAGAAACCATTTCAATAGAATGTTAATGATGTCATTGCAAAAACTGTTGATATACGTAGCTGGTAAATTCACTCTGACGATTAACTGATGAATTTACAAATACTCAACACCCATTGAATATGGCCGGTATCAGTAAACATTGGCAGAAAAGCATAAATTGTTGCCAGCAGCACAGTTGCCATCACCAACGCTCTGGATAACATAAAAACAGCCTAACCAGCTCTGCTGGGGCGAGTAAAATGGTCAGAGTGAGCTGTTCTCTCATTTGTGTCTGGAAGTAGCTAGCAAGCTAGCCAATGTTAGCCAGTTAGCTTGGGTGTTTGACTGCTATTGTTAGGACAGAACGCTTGGATCAACGCTTAAAGAGATGGGTGGGGCTAAAGCTTAAGAGGGTGTGAACAATACTAAATGGGTCTAAACAAAGAAGGGCTCTCCAGTAGTAGTACAAAAACATTCATAGGCCATTTTCTCAAAAGTGAGGTTACAAGTTTATCAACTTTCAAAGCAGAATTACTTTCCCATTGTTTCTCAACTGTAGTGTATGATATACCATTTTCTAGTTCTGAGTCTCTACTTTAATCCAATGTAAAAAACAGAATTTCAAATTTTGCTACATAAGACCGATTTGAGCCGGTCGATCACGTATGTATGTACATTCATTGCTGGCTCATAACCACATTGATGCATACTGTAGCCAAATAATAATTCCACCAGAGTATTAGTATTGGGTGGCCATGACCTGTTTGGTATATTTGACATTATATTGGAATGGATCCCATAGGTAGAAATAATGGCTTCGATTACACAATTATTACAGCTTTATTTGATTACTGTCAGACATGCTTGAGTGCACATTCCCAAACATTGTATCTCCATTAAGACTGGTAAATTCTTTAGGCACAGCTGTGTATGCTAAAACGCATGTGAAACACAGAGGCATACAGTATTTGTAATGCAGAGAAAGTCATAAGCCCAAATGTTCATGCATTATGTTGCTAGCTGCAGTATGCGTTACAGATAACTGGTGTTTTGTAAATATTAGTCCTGGTATACATTTTCAGGCTGAGTGACTCCATTCATATTAAGTGGCAACAAACAGAAGGGATGCACGGCCCTGCTCGAGGGAGGAGAGTAGAGGGAGGCTTTTGACTGACAATTCTCTGAAAGATTGTAATATCCCTTCACCAAATGATTGTCTAATGAAATACAAAGACAGATTGGCTAGGGGGGTATTTTGAGTTCAGTCTGAGAAATATGACTGAATAGGAATACCCTATTGTTCGACTTGAAACATCAGAGCTACAGATTGCTCTTCTTTGTTTCCCTCAGTAATGATATCCCAATTATTCATAACGTGTGTGCATCACACGAATCACCTTTTTGATGTTTTGGTGGTTTGGTGAGTGATGAACTAAAGCAAACAAAGGCTTGACTGTTCAATCCCCCTAGGAGTGGATGACGGCACGTCTTTACAAAAGAGATATCCATGTGTTTATCCATCTCTCTTTCCTCCATCCCCCTGTAGCCATCCCATCCTCAGTTCATCAGCCTTTTTCTCTTTGTGTGAAATTAGTGAGCAGATGTCCAATTGATAGATAAATAACTAAATAAAGAAGAGAGAATGAAGACCTGAGCTTTGGTACCGCCTTCGCACGTGCCTGCTCAGCTATTTTAAGGGCCTGCTTTCACATGGTGAGTGGACAGGAACAGGGGGGAGGGACGTGTGAAGTGTTGCTGGTGCGGCATGCACAAAGGATAAAGAGAGAGTTGGATCCAGTTATCACAATCCTGTCCAAGAATCCTTGCGTGCCGCACTCCCACATAATCCTGGCTCCTCTCCGGTGTGGCACCTCGGCCTTGCCACCTAATTTACAGGCTGAGAGACAGCAGGTGCTCAGGAAAAAGTCAACAGAGGAGCGGGGGGGGGGGGGGGGGACAACCAGCAGACCTGCTCCAGTCCGCTATTATGAGGCTCCCTGCTGTAGTCAGAATGGTGATATACTGTATCTGTCTTGGCATGCAGAGGCTGTTTAGCCTGCCCAATCCTGCTCTGGCCAAGTGCTCAGCTGGGGCCCAGGTCATGACTTTAGAGCAGGCTGCACAAATGCTGCTGCTGCGCCCCCAAGGCACCAACCAGCAGGGAAATGAACAGGCAACACAGTATGTTATCCTTCTGTGTGTGTGTGTGTGTGTGTGTGTGTGTGTGTGTGTGTGTGTGTGTGTGTGTGTGTGTGTGTGTGTGTGTGTGTGTGTGTGTGTGTGTGTGTGTGTGTGTGTGTGTGTGTGTGTGTGTGTGTGTGTGTGTGAGAGAGAGAGAGAGAGAGAAAAGAGAAAGTTGTCTCACTGCCATCACAATCCTTTGTCTTGATCTCTGTTGTTTCACTTTGCATTGTTAAAAAGAAAGATTTATCCTCTTGTTGTCGTTGCATTAGATAAGACAACTGTATATGACCTGGACACCATTTAGGGCAGTGCTTCAATTATTTTTATGTGAATGCAGTGATGTTCCCGCTGCTATATAAGCAGTGTTCCAGTAGCAGTGTTAGTAGCAGTATTAGAATCCTGTCAGATATCATTGTGTTGGCCTCCAGTCTCTCTGCTGTCTGACCTTTTCCACACTAGGAACTTCCTCCCTCTGTTAAATATACATATTTCACTTCGACACATGCTGCTATTTTTTCAACATATTTAGCTGGCATTTCCATGTGAATCAACATGATTTTAGCTTGAAATGTGCATTTGATATTTTTTTCTTCCATTCTACTCCAGAGGCCTAGGAAGTTCTTGCTGGCATTTGCCGTCAATATCCGAGTCTATGAGTCTGAACTTGAAGAGGGCTGAATTCATGTCCATGTGATAACAACTACCTATCCATGGTATACCTTTTGAGATGTAATTGTCTTTGTAAGTGTGTGTGTCAGTGGAGGCTGCTGAGGGGAGGAAAACTCATAATAATGTATGGAACGGAGAAAATGGAACAGCCTCAAACACATTTGATACCATACCACTTATTCCACTCCAGCCATTACCACAAGCCCGTCCTCCCCAATTAAGGTGCCACCAACCTCCTGTGGTGTGTGTGTGTGTGTGTGTGTGTGTGTGTGTGTGTGTGTGTGTGTGTGTGTGTGTGTGTGTGTGTGTGTGTGTGTGTGTGTGTGTGTGTGTGTGTGTGTGTGTGTGTGTGTGTGTGTGTGTGTGTGTGTGCGTGTTATTGTGTACACGTGTGCCCGTGTGTTGGTTGTTTGAGTCAGACACACATTTTGTTCACGTCCAGAGTTCAGGCTTTGACAGAACATGTCCACTCATATCTCATCTACGAGACGGAAACAAGCGTTTCCACACTAGCAACTCTTGTTGTCCACTCGACGGTGGCCTCATTGTCATTTCCAGTGGCTATGGACAGGCAACGTTCTGTATCCACGGGGACATTCTGCAGGCCATCAAAATGACAGTGGATGAAATGACCATAAGAGTTGTGCGACATGACCAAGAGCAAAGCCATGAAAGGAAGGGTCAAATTATTGGATTGAAATGTGCTGTTGTAGGTCAGAGAAAGATGACACAGAATACAATGATTCATTTGACCATCTGATTTGGTGAACGAAAATATGTTGCTGAGATATGCGTGTGATGAAAATTGGAATGCTGCAAATTTGTGTTGATTTCAAGCAATATTCTTTTGCAATCACTCAGGACTTGTATTCCAGAACAAAGATATCTTCCAGCTAGAGAGCACTCTGGTGGGTTTTGCTCTCAAGGTTTCTCAAACCTGCAATCACACTTACACATTTACATTCAGTGTGCATCTTAAACTATATTAAATGGCACAGCCTCCATGCAAATTGCACCCCTCTCAAAATGTCTTGTCAAGGCTGATTTTCATGCAAGCTTGGGAAATATTGCTTTGACCTCAGCCCACTCAACATATATAAAGTTCAACCAGAACATCCATTTATCAAACAAGCCAAGCAGTCTCTTACGCTTCCTGAGCCCTGGATTTCACCAATTATCATCTCTTAAGTGGCATTGCAACCTCTGCATCTGTGTGCCTTGGATTTAATGCAGAGGACGGCTGTTCAGTATATAAAAAAATTGTGTTGAATGGTTTTCACACTTTTAAAGGATTACGAATTAATGACAACTGTGTCATGCTGAGAGTTAAGACTTAACGAAAGACTCTGTCATATTTGCTAGTCAAAGATTCAATCAATGTATCGCACATACTGCAGAGAACTCCAGAAGCGTTATCTTATTGTAACGTAAGATAATACACCAAATGTTTTTTTAAATTCACAAAATGTAAATAAAAATATATATTGTATAATATTGTACATGATCATTTATTTGTCAGTCAAACAATGTTTTAAGGTTATGGTCAGGGCTAAGGTTAGGGTTAGGGGCAAAGGTTAGGGTTAGGGGCAAAGGTTATAGGGTTAGGGTTAGGATTAAGGTTAAGGTTGGGGTTATAAGTGGCAAGTGCATGACTGAAAAAGCTACTCCAGTGAAAAGCATAGATTTAATTGAAAATGTAAATAACATTGTATACAATGCAATGCCATACAGTCCATGTGCAAGACAGAAAAGTATTACTGACTATAGCAACAAAGCCAGCTATCTTGACCTGCCATGGCTTAACACCATAACACCCTGCATCCCACTGCTGGCTTGCCTCTGAAGCTATGCATGGTCGGTCCCTGGATGGGAGACCCAATGCTGCTGGAAGTGCTGTTGAAAAGCCAGTAGCACTCTTTCCTCTGGTAAAATAAAATATCCCAGGGCAGTGATTGGGGACATTGCCCTGTGTAGGGTGCCGTCTTTCAGATGGGATGTTAAACAGGTGTCCTGACTCTCTGTGGTCACTAAAGATCCCATGGTACTTATCATAAGAGTATGGTTGTTAACCCCGGTGTCCTGGCTAATTTCCCAATCTGGCCCATACCATCATGGCCACCTAATCATCCCCAGCTTCCTATTAGCTCATTGATCCCTCCCCCCTCCTCTCCACAAGCATTTCGCTACATCTGCTAAATATGTGTATGTGATTTGATTTTGTAACTATTCTCCAGGTCGTTGCTGTAAATGAGAATGTGTTCTCAGTCAACTTCCCTGGTAAAAGAAGGGTTAAATAAAAATCATGCTCATCAGATGTATTCCTCTGCACTGTGACCAGGGCTAAAACTGCTGTTGTTTACCAGCATGACCTTCCACCAGGCATTGTATCTAGTCCTACTGCACCGCTCCCTCAGTACTCTGCTGGGACTTACTGTAGCATAGCTAGTGCATGCTCACCCAGGCAGACTCTTAGCCTGGAGCATGACTCCTGTTCTCCATATATTGCAGCCTCAATGGTGACACGGCTTAGGTCAGTCCCAATGCAGCATCCTCCCATCCACCCCCACATTCCACTCAGTCAGTACTCACCTCAACCTCTGAAGAGCCATGAGAAAGGCATGCAGACCATCAGTCAACCATATTACCCCACAGAGCAACAGCAGAGTCCACTCAGCCATAATTTTCTCCAACACACAAATAGCCAGTCTGAGTTTTAGTCTTTATTCATACTGAGCTGCATATAGTGCAGTGACAGTTATACAAGAAAAGCGATAAATATATGTTGTGAACATAGACAGTGAGACTGGAAAAAGGCAGATGAAATGCAGAGCCACACATAGAGATACAGAATATAGATGGGTGCTGGTTTTGGAGATGCAGTGTGAGACTCAACTTCTGAGAGATGTCTGTAGTGTGTTGCCAGTGGCTCAACAGTAGCAGACATATAAATTGATTGGACCATAAATCCCCATGGTGCCTGTGATGTGCTATGCTGTTTATAGTGGGAAAGAGATGCAAAGTGAAGTGCAAAAAAACAGCAAGGTCTCTCTCTGCACTCGGAGACTTAAGTACTAGAGTAACATAGTTCATCAAGAATTAGCCATTTTTCCTTATAGGGCTGTCTCAAAGGACATGGCAATATGGAAGGGCAACTGTCTCTGTTTGTTTGGGGGTTACTTTTAAAAGAACTCATAGCTTAAAGATGTGTGTTATGTGTGTTAGTCTTTCTCCTGAAAGGCCTCTTTTGTTTGTCATTGTCTACATCTGCTAATTGCAACAACAAAAATGTTTAATCTCTGTGATCAATAGTCTGCCTTGGTAAGGAGTTCTCGATTGAAATCAAATTTGAGCACCAACAACATAATGAAGCATATTCACTATTCAACTCATAAAACTCATTCAATATTTAAGTGATAACGCCCAAGAAGCCGGTGTTTGGAGGATATATTGGCACGGGTGTTGTTAAACCCGAGACAAAGTCGAAGGCATTATCCACATATTCAAATATTGATTGACATATTTTCATTAAAAACGTTATTTTGATTAATTTATTCATACTACTTCATCCTTCCACAGATATAGTCCAGAAACAAATCTACGGCTGCTACCCAAGCCGGCTGGTCGTTTGTTCTATTGGTTTGGCTGCCAGAGACATGACCCAGTCGTTCAGTCTTTTTGTTCTGTATCTATGGATGCGGCCCAGTCGTTCGTTCTAAATGTTCCATTGCCATACTGGTTGGCAACGTTCTTATCCTTAGCTTGCTAGCTAGCCAACTACGGCTAACTTAAGCTGTTTTCTAAGGACATTTATTTGGATACATCCATAAGAATGAGCTAATGAGGCACAATTTCGCCTGGCATAGAAAATGTGCTCTCTCGTCAGGACACTGTTGTTCAGAGGAGCGAGCCAACAACACAGCTAACACAATCACTTCAAACTGAAGCTGGAAAGACTGCAAACTAGCTGCAGTTCGTTTCGTTTTCCCTTTTTTCAATTGACATTTCTTTGTGTGAATCCATAAAAATGATGCCAGCTGATTCATGATTTCGACTGGCTGGGGAAATGTTGTCTCGTCCCTACTCCAGACTCCTGACAAGTTCATTACTATGGGACAGCAGGAGATCACGATTCAATATTGAAACTATATTGAAAAGGTCGGAGAGATAGACAGCAAGGTTCATACAAATTTCCATTGTTGAAAACTAAATGTTAGTCTAAAAGCTTTTAACATCATAGATTTAGCCGGTGGTAACTTGTGGAATAGACACCGTCTGGAATGCGGATTTAACCAATCAGCATTCAGGATTAGACCCACCCATTGTATAAAATATTAAATGCTTGTGAAATTAGCCTTTAAGATGTACGTTTTTGGACAAAGTCAGTCTCTTGAGAAATCTAAAATATGCACACCAATTAATGATCGATATTAATCAGAGGTTGAATTGTTATCTTGTAGGTGGTGGCACTGCCAAAATGGATTGTCTTCCTATGATCATTTTTAACAGAAAACTATTAAACTCACACTGTATGCTGTCTCCCACCCTAAGGTGGAGGAACTCGCAATTTAACCTATGATTTAATATTAGGTTATAATTAACGATGATACATGAGGTGCCATTGAAATCTGCTGACAGAGAACACTTACCCCACTAATGAATTGGCAGACTCCTTTATACATTTCAACAGCTGGCTTTGTTTTGGTTGTGTAATGAATTATACCTGTGGTGTGGAATATTTGGAACCCGTTTATAGTTTTGTTATGCTTCATTGTTTCTCCTGGCTCCACACAAGGAGAGTTCCAAATGTCCCCCTTATGCACTATGAAAGTGTTTCCAATTAGATTTGAAATGCCACAGAAACTGGGTCTCCACAGGCATTATATGAATAGGACTCTCCCAGGGCACTAGATGTTATATCTCATTACTAACAGTTCTATTCACCTGGGAATAAAGTCAGAATAGCTGAGCACTTAAGCAATTGGCTTCTCTCTCGTTCCCTTTCTTGGATTGATTGGATTTATTCTCCCCAAGCACCTCTTTAATGTCAAACACATAATGTATTGACCTCTGTTTTCATGGAAAATGTTCAACTAAACTGTGAACATATTGTACTTAGCAATATGTGTGCACTAAACAGTGACGTAGATTGAGAGTCCGATTTGTTTAATGAAAAGTATACTTTGTATTATAGTGTCTATATGAAGAGTGATTTGAAAATAGCGCTGGATGTTCGATTGGTGTTAACAAGCCATTTAGATAGGACACTCACCCCTCCAGCATAGTCTTACATACAGTATTAGCCCTTTTGGAGTTGGGGGTTTGGTGGAATGTACCCCATTGCCAGTAAGCAGTAGTGATCCAGTCCTCCACTCCTCATGAAGCCAGTTGAAGCGGCACTCCATGGGTTTAAAGTTAAAGACGTTTTCTTTTAGAAGAAGTAGTTCAGTTTACTGCTAATGAGCCCCATGCAGCCATGGAAGGAAAACAGAGCCTGACCTTCACTTCCTCTGGAGAGACAGTCACACAGCACTACTGTATATGGCTAACGGCACACCGCATATTGAGAAGTAGTGAAATATTACCTTTCACTACTACATGTCGTTATGTTGGTCGTTTACTGTAGCAACATGTGCTATCTGAGAGGCAAACTGTAACTGCCGCCCGGGTGCATGCCCTGATTAAATGCATAAATGTTGAAAGTTATCACTGCCTTACTCTCTATACAAAACCTCCTCTCTGAACAGTGTTGTTTTCTCCAATGTTAGAGCTTCATTAGGAGCTGCTTCTGTTGCCATGTGGTCAGGAAACTGTCAGAAAGAAATGACTGAGGTTTGACCAAGGATATTTCACTATACAATATTTGGAAGAATATTAGTTTTGCTACTATTGAAATACCTTCCCACAGTATTCTTAATCTTCCACTTTTCATTTTACATGCATTATGGATGTGTGTGGTTCTGTGAGTTGAATGCTCTGTTTATGCAGTGGTCATGTTTTGAATTCATTATCAAAGGTCCTTTTATTTTCTCCCGAAATTCCAAGGTTAATGCTCTGGTATGTGCCCTACAATCTAAGCACCTCACAAAATATTGGCTTATGTCGAAGCTTGGGTCAATTCCACCGGGCTTTGCGGCGAAAAAGTCTAAAACTACCACTGTTCTTGTTAATGAAGTATTATTGGTGAAGTTGAGAAAAAAGTGGCATGTTCCTAATGGGTGTTGTTCTCTCTCTCTCTCTCTCTCTCTCTCTCTCTCTCTCTCTCTCTCTCTCTCTCTCTCTCTCTCTCTCTCTCTCTCTCTCTCTCTCTCTCTCTCTCTCTCTCTCTCTCTCTCTCTCTCTCTCTCTCTCTCTCTCTCTCTCTCTCTCTCTCTCTCTCTCTCTCTCAATAATTATTGCTGCAGGGACAACACACAGACATCCTCACAGGAGCTGTGGGAAAGGATACCACTTCAAGCTCATTAAATATGTATTTTCCGTTAATTAGTATATATCAATTTGCAGGTACAAAATCCCATTTGTTCTGATTTGACAGTGCACCTGCACTTAATTATCCTATAGAGAGGTCCTGACCAGGTTCATGCAAATCAACTGCCTCTATTCTTCAGAGAGGCCCTCCATTAGGCTGTCTTTTACAGCAGCATGGCGCCCAAGGGCTCTGTAGCAGGGTCCTCCTGCACTGCCCCTCTCCTCGGCACGTCTCCACCGTCCATCTGAGGAGACAGCCTCTTCACCTCCATGCCCCCTCCACTCCCTCCCTCCTTCTTTTCCTCCTTCACCCCAGGCAGGCAGCTCTTCAGCCCACACAGGAGCAGTACAACTTTTCAGACGAGACCAACTACCTCTTGCTTTACGGGGATGCCAAACTCTATCTGTGAAAATTCCAAAAAGGCCCTGCTTAGGACAATGGATAATACACTAAGACAATGTTAACGTTGTTGCAAGCCTACAGTAATGCAACACATCAAACACTAAAACAGAATTTGATTATACAGCAACCTTCAGTGTATAACGTGGTGCAGTCTCCAGTGTATAACGCGGTGCAGTCTTCAGTGTATAACGTGGTGCAGTCTTCAGTGTATAACGTGGTGCAGTCTTCAGTGTATAACGTGGTGCAGTCTTCAGTGTATAACGTGGTGCAGTCTTCAGTGTATAACGTGGTGCAGTCTTCAGTGTATAACGTGGTGCAGTCTCCAGTGTATAACGTGGTGCAGTCTTCAGTGTATAACGTGGTGCAGTCTCCAGTGTATAACGTGGTGCAGTCTTCAGTGTATAACGTGGTGCAGTCTCCAGTGTATAACGTGGTGCAGTCTCCAGTGTATAACGCGGTGCAGTCTCCAGTGTATAACGTGGTGCAGTCTTCAGTGTATAACGTGGTGCAGTCTCCAGTGTATAACGTGGTGCAGTCTTCAGTGTATAACGTGGTGCAGTCTCCAGTGTATAACGTGGTGCAGTCTACCGTGTATAACGTGGTGCAGTCTTCAGTGTATAACGTGGTGCAGTCTACCGTGTATAACGTGGTGCAGTCTTCAGTGTATAACGTGGTGCAGTCTACCGTGTATAACGTGGTGCAGTCTCCAGTATATAACGTGGTGCAGTCTTCAGTGTATAACGTGGTGCAGTCTCCAGTGTATAACGTGGTGCAGTCTACCGTGTATAACGTGGTGCAGTCTTCAGTGTATAACGTGGTGCAGTCTACCGTGTATAACGTGGTGCAGTCTTCAGTGTATAACGTGGTGCAGTCTACCGTGTATAACGTGGTGCAGTCTTCAGTGTATAACGTGGTGCAGTCTTCAGTGTATAACGTGGTGCAGTCTTCAGTGTATAACGTTGTGCAGTCTCCAGTGTCAATCAAACTGGAAGTGCCAGGGATGATTATTTAACGTTGTCTCTGTTTAATTTTCTTAACATTGTAAAATGCCAGAGAACGGTAATTGAGTTATGTAAACAATACATTTAAAAGCTTTATTTTACGAACGCAAAGCCCTCAGTTTACGTAGAGGTGAGTAAATCAACATCATTTTAGGAGGATTGAAGCGAACTGAATGCTAATAAATATTTTGGTACTGTATGCTTGATGAGTTATACATAAATATTGTGTTGTTTACAGTATAATAGTATTGTATATTGACGGTATAGGGAAAGATCTGATTCCCTCTTTTAGGCCAATGAAATGAAGTTATATCCCCTAGCACAACCACCAAGGTGCCTGCTAATGTTCTTTGCTAAAGATAATTAGAACAAGGCTCCACTTATGGGAGAAAATCTATATGTCAGCACTGCTGAGATGGACAAATCAAGGCTTGGTAATGCACAGAGGTAATTATTTGACTCATAGATAGGGTTGTATGCAAGGCCAGCTCACAAAAGAGTGCTGAAAATGATCAAATGAATAATGTAAGTATAGGACATTAAGCAGGGTGTTTCACACACATCAAATAGGACAAGAAAAGATGCATTAACATGCAGTTAGTCCTGAATACGGATGTGTTTAGTTTTAATCAACCTCCACTGAGTGTTTGGCAGATAGTGGGGAGTGGCGTAAGTTGAGCCATTTTTTTATATTCAGCATCATTCCATCAAGGGAAATATCGAATTCTTTCTAACAAATATATGTACATATATTTCAGGATGTTGTGTATCCTTGGAAATAATCAGAATTCATGTAAACATTACTGTTTTGAAAATCTAAAGTGGTCTCTTGGCCCAATTTACCCCGAGTATGGCGTAAGTTAAGCCACCTCAAATGTATGTACTGAATGAAATATTACCAGTACCTTTTTAAAAACAATATCTATCCTTACTTACCAAACACAATTCAACATAATCACAATAAAGTTTTTGTCTTTTAACACAGGCTTAACGCCTAACAAATACTTTGTACTTTTTAACATAGGCCTTGCCCTGTTGTTACCTCAAATCCCAGTGATAATGCCTAGCATTACGACTTGGAAGAAAACACTTCAATTTGCTCAACTTGCCCTTGCCTCAACTTACCCCAAGGCAAACATGTGGACTACTGTATATTATCCCACACAGCTTCAAGGATGCACTTTCATGCTAGGTTTAGGAACTCACATCGAAACTTATAGAGACCCCCAACTGATCTATAGAATAATACAAAAAATGATCTACTTTGGTGTAGATGCAAGCATCATGAAACCTCTAACACACTAAATTCATTTGACTTGGTGAAAATATTTTTGGGGGACCTAACTTGCCAACAACATTTTCAATGTGGTTTCTTCCTTTTAGGAAGATCTCTTCCTAAATACAGTATGTTTTATCATAAAAAAGAAGACAAAAAATCTCACTACATATGTCGAGGAGAACTGATTGAGGCTTCGAGATTTAGCAGACGGGGTGATTTTAATGACGTACAGTATTCATTAAAAAGTAGCTCACAGCATCTCTGGAGGTGGTTCCTGTCAGATTAGTCGTGCTGAGATAATGCTGGTGCTGAATGTGAACAGCCCATATGGTGTGTCTGTTTGACAGAACTGTGACCTAGAACAGATGTGCTGCTTTCCTCTCCCATGGTGTTATTATACTGCTCAGTCACACCTGTGTTTTCCCTTAAGCCACACAACAACAACAAACAAGACTGTTGGATGTGCCCTTCTAAATGCTGGAGCTTCTTCAACGCTTGAATTGTTGACATCTCGATAATGGTATAAAAAGAGGGTGGACTGAACGCCTGGCTCACTGTTTTATTGAGAAAATGTGGTGGTATGTGGCTATATTCAAATACCAACAGTAACCCACAGTAAAATAGTTTTTCTTAATGTCACATATTTGCATATTGATAAAGTATATTGGATGGCACTCTGCAGTACCATGGATTCCCAGAGAGAGGACATGACTGTTTGGACTGGTTGTCTGCATGTCCAGATGGTTTGCCTTCAAACTGAAATCTCACTTTGTCACTGAGACAAATGACGGAGAGGCTGTGCAGCTAGACTCCATGTCACTGGTGATTTAGAGGGTTATCTAGCCCTGTCAGTCCCGCGTTATACAGCTTATAGCATCCACCTGATAAGATGGCAGTTACTCACACGGGATGGGAAAGAAATTTAATAAGAACATACCAGAATGCCAATGATCAGTTTTCAAATATGGACTTTGCACTCATGGCAAATGTCAATGTGCCTGCTGGCAGCCTGAGAGGCATGGGTTTCAGCAGGGGAATGATTCTTCATACAGACATAAATAAACAATCCATAAATGGGTTACTCCCATTTCCAACCTGGGTATGGAATCCCTTTGCTGCATTCAGGTTGAAGGTATCAGTAGCAACAATAAGAAAATTACTTCCTGTGGAAGTGATGTCACACACCAGGGGTCCATGAACAAATAAAGAAAGATGGTCTATTTTTTATGTGAAAAATTTAACTGATGAGGGTCTATAATGCATGTCAAATTGTTATGGATATAAGTGTCTATTATACAGCAGCAGCTGTCTGCTGTCCCCATAAAGTCTAATCCGTCTCAGTTTGAAGTAAATGTCAATTCCTCCTTTATACAGTATATGCACAGGCATAAACCTGGTAGGGTGGAGTGACCAGTAATCACGCCATGGGGGGCATGAGGGAAGAAGAATCTCCTCAGACCCACACTGTGTGCTGCGGCACTAGTCTATCTGCAATAAGAACAAGCTCCATAGAGTTTAATGGATGTCCCCTGGTGAAATGCCATCTGGAGAGAAGCAGGGGACTATGGATTAATCACCTGAGGAGTTGTCCCTACCTTCCATTCGCTGTAACCTTCTGAACAGGTGGGAGGTAAACCGGCCTCTCTGTGGCCCTTTGTCCCACTGATAAAGCCCTGAACCATCCTCTTTCTCTCTCTGTATTAAAAGTGTGTCTGCTGCTGCTGAAGCTAAGACCTATGCCTGTATGATTTCTGAGAGCAGACACAGAAAGCAGGACAGTTAATGGATGACCCAGGGCCCACAGGTAGATTAATAGTCCAACTAGAGATGTGGAGGGGGAGGAGAAGAAGATGCCACTTTATTGGGTATTGTGTTGCAACAGTGCCAGCAGCTAGAGATTTATGATGGGTTGTTAGACCCACATAGATAAATGATAGTTGGCCCCTGTATGTGGGAGATAGTTGTTCAGCTAAAATGTGTCAGGGAAAACAAGAGAAACAGAGGTGTTCTCCTGTCGCGGAGGAGATTCATCTTCTAACCTGTGGGGTTGTTCTTTTATAGTAGCTATCCAGATGGAGGTTCTCTCACTGCTCTTGCTATCCTCCAACAATCCATATAAATAGGACTTTACTACAAGTTAACAAGTGTCATCACCAGTGGTGTAAAGTACTGAAGTAAAAATACTTTAAAGTACAACTTAAGTCGTTTTTTGGGGGTATCTTTACTGTTTATCTTTTTGGCAACTTTTACTTTTACTTCACTACATTCTTAAAGAAAATGATGTACTTTTTATTTCCCTGACGCCCAAAAGTACTCGTTACATTTCGAATGTTTAGCAGGACAGGAAAACGGTCCAATTTACATAGTTCTTAACCCTTTTTTCTCCCCAATTGGTAGTTACAGTCTTGTCCCATCACTGCAACTCCCGTACGGACGTGGGTGAGGTGAAGGTCAAGAGCCATGTGTCCTCCTAAACACGACCCTACCAATCCGCACTGCTTCTTGACACACTGCTCGCTTCACCAATGTGTCGGAGGAAACATCGTCCAACTGTCGAATGTGTTAGTGTGCATGCGGCCGGCCCGCCACAGGAGTGGCTAGAGCCTTCCCCTAAACCGGATGACGCTGGGCCAATTGTGCGCCGTCTCATGGGTCTCCCGGACACAGCCCGGGATCGAACCCGGATCTGTAGTGACACCTGTAGCACTGTGATGCAGTGCCTTAGACCACTGTGCCACTCGGGAAGCCCCAATTCACATACTTATCAAGAGAACATCCTTGATCATCCCTACGGCCTCTGATCTGGCTGACTCACTAACCACAAATGCTTCGTTTGTAAATTATATCTGAGTGATGGAGTTTGCCCTTGGCTATCCATTAATGAAAAAATATATATTAGAATAATCGTGCCATCTAGTTTGCTTAATATAAGGAATGTGAAATTATTTATACTTTAAATTTTGAAACTTAAGAATATTTTAGCATTTACTTTTGATACTTAAAAAGAAGACAAGTGCCTTTGGAAAGTATTCAGACCCATTGACTTTTTCCACATATTGTTACATTACAGCCCTATTCTAAAATTGATTACATAGTTTTTTCCCTCATCAATCTACACACAATATCCCATAATGACCAAGCAAAAACAGATGTTTAGAAATTGTAGCAAATGTATAAAAAAAAAAACTGAAATATCACATTTACATAAGTATTCATACCCTTTACTCAGTACTTTGTTGAGGCACCTTTGGCAGTGATTACAGCCTCGAGTCTTCTTGGGTATGACGCTACATGCGTGTATTGAGGAGTTTCTCCTATTCTTCTCTGCAGATCCTCTCAAGCTCTGTCAGTTTGGATGGGGAGAGTTGCTGCACAGCTATTTTCAGGTCTCTCCAGAGATGTTCGATTGGGTTCAACTCCGGACTCTGGCTGGGCCACTTAAGGACATTCAGAGACTTGTCCCGAAGCCACTCCTGCATTGTTTTGGCTGTGAGCTTAGGGTCATTGTCCTGTTTGAAGGTGAACCTTCGCCCCAGTCTGTGATCTGAGCACTCTGGAGCAGGTTTTCATCAAGGATCTCTCTGTACTTTGCTCCGTTCATCTTTGCCTTGATCCTGACTAGTCTCCCAGTCCATGCCACTGAATAATATCCCCCCAGCTTGATGCTGCCACCACCATGCTTCACCGTAGGGATGATGTCAGGTTTCTTCCAGACGTGACGCTTGGCATTCAGGCCAAAGAGTTCAATGTTGGTTTTATCAGACCAGAGAATCTTGATTCTCATGGTCTTAGAGTCTTTAGGTGCCTTTTGGCAAACTCCAAGCAGGCTGTTATGTGCCTTTTATTGAGGAGTGGCCTGATTGGTGGAGTGTTGCAGAGATGGTTGTCCTTCTGGAAGGGACTCCCATCTCCACAGAGGAACTCTAGAGCTCTGTCAGAGTGACCATGGGGTTCTTGGTCACCTCCCTGACCAAGGTCCTTCTCCCCCGATTGCTCAGTTTGGCCAGTTCTAGGAAGAGTCTTGGTGATTACAAACTTCTTCCATTTAAGAATGATGGAAGCCACTGTGTTCTTGGGGACCTTCAATGCTGCAGAAATGTTTTGGTACCCTTCCCAAGATCTGTGCCTCGACACAATCCTGTCTCTGAGCTCGTTTAACCTCATGGCTTGGTTTTTGCTCTAACATGCTCTGTCAACTGTGAGACCTTATATAGACAGGTGTGTGCCTTCCAAATCATGTCCAATCAACTGAATTTAGCACAGGTGGACACCAATCAAGTAGTAGAAAGATCTCAAGGATGATCAATGGAAACAGGATGCACCTGAGCTCAGTTTCGAGTCTAATAGCAAAGGGTCTGAATACTTTTTCTTATTTTTAATACATCTGCAAAAAATTCAAAAAACCTGTTTTCGCTTTGTAATTATGGGGTATTATGTGTAGATTGATGAGAACATGTTTTTATTTAATTTTAGAATAAGTCTGCAACGTAACAAAATGGGGGAAAAATAAAGGGGCCTGAATACTTTCCGAAGGCACTGTATATTTAAAACCAAATATTTTTAGACAAGTAGAATTTTACTGGGTGACTTTCACTTTTTCTTGAATCATTTCGTATTAAGGTATCTATACTTTGACTCAAGTAGGACAATTGGATACTTTTCCCACCCCTGGTCATCACAAGTACTGTATCATACATGCCTTGGAATAACTGTTGTTTTTATGAATGACTCTGACACAACCCCCCCCCCCTTCTCCCCTAATGTAAGGTAAACACACTGTGTTAAACCCAACATTTGTGATATATAAAGTTGTATAAAGATATCTGTTGTTTGGACCTGCAGCTCATCTTAGCAATTGCATAGTGCCTCAGTTGCGCTTTGATGATGGCTTCATATGACTATCGCATACTTGTGATACAATTAAGACCTGCAAACAGAAATGGCTCCCACTAGCTCTCTCCGTGTGGAATGTAACAAGGTCATCTGGATGGTAAACTAATGAGCAGAGTACAGTAAGTTATCTGATATTACAGGATACTCGATGCATGCATCTGAACCATGTGCAAGGCTTATCTACTAATTGAGCACATTTGCATAAGCTCATGTTTCTATATGGCTGACAAAATGTAGCCTGGCTCCATTCTTTAGTTAGGTAGACATAATATCATATATCATTGCCTCTCTATTGCCCTATTCTGGTTAAAACATCCCCATAGATTCCTCAGTGGAAGGAATGTCTGGTCTAAATGTTCTAATTAAACTTTGATTAGGTTCCACTAATCAAACTTTGTCCGATTCCTCAATGATCGGCAAAGTCAATTACATCGTATCTATGAATTTTATTTTCTCATTACAATTTTTTTTCCCCTTCCAGTTTTAAATGAAAGCATTGAGTGCGTTGAGCCTGGCTTCATCAAGTGGAACCACCAAAGCCCTCTGACTCTGCAGCAGGCAATCTCACTGAGCGCCTGAGCCTATCGCTGTGAGCCAGGCTTCATCAGGCTTATACGCACTGTGTCATATCTGCATTACAGCTGATGGAACTAGCAGCGACTCCATGGAAATAACCTCTGTGTGACTAATGAACGAGGTGAGGCGGATGCTACAGCCCTTCCGTCCTACTGGTGGTGAGAGGGGAGAGTAAGAAAAAGACTCCTTAACGTTGTTTGAAAGCACGCTAATATCTTAAATGATGACTGGATGTAGCCTTTATGAATGATTTAATGGTTGGTGAAAACTAGCATCTGCGGAGGAATAGGGGCTGTCAGCTGTCTGGAGATGAAAGCCTGGGATAGGATTGACTTGTGGGGCTTGACGAGATGCCACCATATATAGGAGCCCTGGGACAGTGAGTGGAAGGATGGGGGAATCAGGACCAGCTGTCGCAGTCACCGCTGCCACCGTCATGACATTTTATGATGATAAGGGGTCCTTGGGCAGTAAAGGTTGTGTGACCTGTATTCTGAGGCATCCAGCCAGTGACTTGAGTGCTCAACATTCCATCGGTCACTTCTACCCAGAATCTTTTATAGCTTCCCTTAAAAGACTTAAACATGTATTTTTGAAGGGCAGACCACAGTGCTGTATTTTCCCCTTTTAAAGTATGTCAAGAATCTGAGAAACAACAATAAGGACAATGCCATACGTAAGAGATATGGCGGTGCTCCTAATAAAGAAATAGATTCTGTCGAAAGTTGATACTGTAGCCGTCCTGCTGAACAACGGAGCAGTTGCGTTCCAGCTCAGTCCAAAAATGAAACCTCGAACTGCGGGGGAAGTGTTCTGTGCCTGTGCCCTACATTTCTACCCTTGAATCTCATTGGACTGCAAATGCAGAGGCAGTCGCATTACATTATTGAGATTTGTGTACAATACACACAGTCATACACATACAAACAGGAACACACTCGCTCTCACACACACACACAGCCTTACTCTCTCTCTCTCTCTCTCGCTCTCTCTCTCTCTCTCTCTCTCTCTCTCACACTTTCTCATTCCGTTGAGTCGGGTGTGCTCATCTCCCAGACAGTCCCTGAGACTGCACAGATGATTGAGAGGGGAGAGAGTGGTAATGTTCCAGCAACATGGCTAGACCCAGGAGAGTCTCTGTCAAAATCCCATCTAGGGAGGGAGGGAGAGAGGGAGATAGGAAGAGAGATTCATTTATTAGTCACATGCACAGGGTCGTAGATGTATACACAGCAGACAGATTATTAGGTACACCCATCTAGTAACAGGTCGGACCCCCCTTTTCCACCAAAACAGCATGAATTATTCGGGACAATCTACAAGGTGTCGGAAATGTTCCACAGAGATGTTGGTGCTGATGTGATGGCATCATGCAGTTGCTGCAGATTTGGCAGATGTACATTCATGCTGTGAACAGCCCGTTCCATCTCATCCCAAATATGTTCTACTGGGTTGAGGTCTGGGGACTGAGCAGGCCACTCAAGTAAACTGAACTCACTGTCATGTTCCAGGCGATGCTTTCCACTCCTCTATTGTCCAGTGTTGGTGATCGCATGCCCACTAGAGCAGCTTCTTCTTGTTTTTAGCTGAAAGGTGTGGACAATTCCGAGATGCCGTTCTGCACACCACTGTTGTACTGCGCTGTTATTTGTCTGTTTGTGGCCCGCCTGTTAGCTTGCACGATTCCTGCCATTCTCCTTCTACCTTTCTCATCAATGAGCTGTTTTCTCCCACAGGACTGCCGCTGACTGGATGTTTTTTGTTTGTAGCACCATTCTCGGTAAACCCTAGACACTGTCATGTATGAAAATCCCAGGAGGGCAGACGTTTCTGAGATACTGGAACCGGCGCGCCTGGCACCGACGATCATACCACGCTCAAAGTCTCTTAGGTTACTCGTTTTGCCCATTATGACGTTCAATGGAACAGTAACTGAATGCCTCGATGCCTATCTGCCTGCTTTATATAACAAGCCATGGACACGTGACTCACTGTCTGGGGTGCAGGTAGCTGCCTAGTGGCGGCTATTCAGCAACCTGATGGTCTGGGGGTAGAAGCTATTGGCCAGTCTGTCAGTTTTTGCTATGTTGCTCCTATACTGCCAGGGTCTGAGTGATGGAAGCGGGGGGAAAAGGTTGTGGCTCAGGTGGCTGAGGTCCCTGATGATCTTCTTGCCCTTCATGCGGCACCTGGTGTTGTAAGTGTCCTGGAGGGCAGTCAGTGTGCACCCAATGGTGCGTTTGGCAGAGCGTACCACCTTCTTTAGAGCCTTGCAGGCTTCGGCGGTGGAAATTGTCTTTCCAGGCTGAGATGCAGCCCGACAGTATGCTCTCGATGGTGCTCTTGTAGAACACTGTGAGGGCCCTTGGGGACAGGCAGAATTTCTTCACCCTCCTGAGATTGAAGAGTCTCTGTCGTGCCTTCTTGACAATTTCAGCTCCTCAGAGATGTGTACGCTGAGGAACTTTACATTTTTTACCATCTCCACAGCGGCCCTGTTGATGAGGATGGGGCCGTGCCCAGCCGGGTTCCTCCACAATCAGCTCTTTTGTTTTCCTTCACCACCTGGGGATGGCCCATCAGGAAGTCCAAGACCCAGTTGCATAGGGAGGATTTCAATCCGAGGGCCATTAGATTTGTGGTGAGTTTAGAGGGCACTATGGTATTGAAAGCCGAGCTATAGTCGATGAACAGCTTCCCCACATATGCATTCCTTTTATCCAGGTGGATGAGGGAAGTGTGCAGTGCAATGGCGATTGCATCGTCCATCGATCTGTCCGGTGGTAGGCGAATTGGAGAGGATTGAGTGTGTTGGGAGAGAGAGAGAGAGAGAGAGAGAGAGAGAGAGAGAGAGAGAGAGAGAGAGAGGGGATATCTGTGTGCTTCCCGTGCTAGCTCATGTCTCAGCTGTTCAAAGAGAATTGATAAACTAACATCCTCAGGCCTCAGCAAACAGCGTGGTGGCAATGTGGTCCTCTTCCTCACTGTGCACTGTGCTCTCTTTCTCTCTCTGTCTCTCCTCTATCTCTCTCCCTCTCCCTCTCCCTCTCTCTCCCTCTCTCTCTCTCTCCCTCACTCTCTCTCTCTCTCTCTCTCTCTCTCTCTCTCTCTCCGTCTCTCTCCCTCTCCCTCTCCCTCTCCCTCTCCCTCTCTCTCTCTCTCTCCCTCTCCCTCTCTCTCTCCCTCTCACTCTGTCTCTCTCTCCGTCTCTCTCTCTCTCTCTCTCTCTCTCTCTCTCTCTCCGTCTCTCTCCCTCTCGCTCCCTCTCTATCTCTCTCTCTCATCTGTATGCACAGGCTCAGAAGAGAGGAATTCTGTTTGTTTTTCTTTTTCATCAGTGTCCTATCCAAATAGTCTCAAGGGGATGTTGGGGGGTGAAGTAGTGAGTGATTTCAAAGATGGCGGCACACTAAAGGAAAACTAGATAATCTCAGTATCAATGATGTGCTGTTTATTAGCCCTGGAATGTTAGTGGATGTTTATGTTTACTTATTTATGTTCCCAGGGATAAGCATGGATTGATGAAGGGAATGAAGCATCTTCCAAACAACTTTTACAGTTTGTTGTATAGTTTGCATTTCACATATGGCACTCTAGTTAGTGCTTTAGTAATGTAGTCAGTGTTCCTTGAGAACAAACTTTCATAACTACTATAATACAAATAGAACTCTATGGGAGTGTTGGATCCAATCCATGTTTTCTCCACCATCACTAACAATGGATTTTAGATGGTCTTTGCCTCTAAAGCTTGTAGTGACAAGTTGAACAAAAGACTGTCACATTACTAACCCTGAGTGGTAATGTAAAAAATACAAGGCTTGCGGCGAGAGGAATATCATGTAAGGACCTGAGAGGGAATTTTCTGCTCCTATCTATCTGAACAGATCAGCTGCTCGCAGTCTGTATCTTTCTCCAGTAAATTGGCCCTCAGACATCCTCCTGGCCCCATTGTCAATCTTTTTTTTTTATCTCCTCACCCAGCTAGCACATAACGTTCTGAGAACAATATGTTTTTTAGAGTTTGGTGAGAGCCTGGTTGTTGTATGGCTATTTTGCAGCCAAACCTTCCCACAACTTTCTGGGAATGGTGCAGGATAGATGTTTGGCTTTGGAACATTTGCAGCACATTTAAGGAACTTGACAAAAAAACGTTATTTCATTACGTTAACAGAATCTTTCCTAAAAGTTCAAACTTGGTTGCATTTCATTTCAATTTTGGTTATGTTCTAGGAACTGACTCCAACTGGTTTGACATTGGGATTGTTTTCAAATAGTTCAGAGAACGTTAAGAAACAACATTCTTCTGTGGTAATTTTTGTACTTCAGCATAACGTTTCCTACAGGTTTCCTCATGGTTCTATTTCAAGTAAAGTTATCAAATTGTTCCAAGAACATTAAGAAACAAGTTCTTCTGTGGGAATTGCAGTACTTTGGCATGACATTTCCTACAGGTTTCCTCATGGTTCTATTTAAAGTCATTTTCTCAAATTGTTCAGCGAAAGTTAAGAGAACTCTGTATAAAAATTATAAGAGAACTTTAGTAACGTTTATAGAACATTCTAAGAATGTTATTTAAAAACATACATTCCATTCTCAGAATGTTAAGAAAACTTTCCATAAAAACCACAACAAAACTACAGTAACGTTCAGAGAACGTTCTAATAATGTTATTAAAAAACGTATACAGTACATTCGGTTCTCAGAGTCAATAAAACTCTCTCCATCCTCTATCTTGTTAATTGTGTTCAGGTGTGTTGGACACGCTCACTAACCCTTAATGAGTGCTTGTTTCCTTTGAAATGGGGTGTGTTTGAATAAAGTAAAATAAACAGCTTTGTATGTGTAAAACAACATGCCATGCTAGCTCCATCCTGGGGGCGCGGTGGACTAGTTCCATGGATAGAGAACAGAAGATTATAGGGAGTTCAAAAAAAGTTAACCCAATAAATAAGCTATTAAAAGTCTTATTGAAACATTCAGTGAAAGTTATAAGGAAGTTATTCAAAAATCTTAATAAAACCTCCCAGTAAAGTCTCTTTCAAGGTGCCAGTGTAAACCGTTATCAGAACCTCTCTGCAACCTAAAAATACATGTTCCCAGAACAGGTGAAATTTGTACTTTTGTTCTCAGAAGGATTAAAAAAACATTCAGTTTTATCGGTCAGAAATTGTATGGCTTCATTCCCACAACCAATGTGAAACCAAAAACACCACTTCCAAGGAACCAAATGTGCTAGCTGGGTAGGCTCCATGTGATACACATTGCACACCACAGTGTGATATTCTTTGTGTTTTAGGAAAGGGAAATAACACCATTACTCCCATTATCTCACATTCAATAAAGAGCCCAATTTTTGCTTTTTTAGATCTGCTAAAAGCAATGAAGAAAGACAATCTTTGACTGAAAGTCTGAGTTCTTGAAAGAGTTTTCTTCTCCCTGCCAGGGTCATCAGAGGTTGATGGGATGGGATGGGGACAGGAGAGGCTTTAGGCTTACATTACCTGAATGGGAGTTTCATTGCCATGGCATCAATAATCCCATCCACTCTACATGATACATCTGATATTTCACATTTCTCGCCAATGCCATTTTTATGCTGTAATGATGTACATTAGAAAAATGAGGAATTATATTGCTGCTGCTACAGTTGTTATGATGATTAGAATGTTGCGTAAGTCACACAGCTAGCTAAATCATTTTAAATTACTTTGCTGCTGCTGATGTTGTATACAGCATCGAGGGGTAAAATCCTGCACCTCTGATTAAATCTCTGGAAATGGACAGTGTAATGGTTGCTTAGCGATGCCTCATGCTGGTTTAAAGCTAGGTGTATGTGTAACCATCTCTGCCGGTTCCCCTGTATCACAGTACCAATCTGAACTGTACCCAGTACAGCTGAACACTGAATAAACTGGAAACAGGTGTTTTCAAGTCCATCTGAGCTTTTATACAATAAACAATTGAGTAGATATCTTGTAAGAGACGATCAATGCAAACAGAGTTGAAGGGCAGCAATGCACAACCACTCGAGGGAAATTTTACCTGTTACGCTTGTGATTTAACACTGAAGGGAAGTTGCTCTTTTTGGATGCAGAATGCTGGCAAATCAATGCTGCTATTGGACGAATGATGAAAGGACAAACATGAAGTTATTTTTATCCAAATCCCCCAGATATATCCAGTCCTTTTGGAGTGAAAGTTTTACCTCTGGAAGTTGAGGTTGTTTCAGAACATGACCTTTGTGCCCTGCTAACACGTGACCTGAAAAGAAGAAATGTGTCAGGTACCATGATTTGCACTAAAAAGCTGCTTTTCCTTTTGAAGAGCGAGGTAACAACGCTAATCTACACCTCCTGAAAGCTCTGAAGGTTCAAACATCACTCCAGTCTGCCTCCCCAGTAGCCCGTCGCTTGTGAGCTTCACGCCATGACTCTAAATGGAATTTCATCTCGGCAGCCTTGAATGTTTAATATAAAGGGATACCTTTGTCTTCTCAATAAGTGCAATGTAAGGAACTGTGTGGAATGCAATTTGCCACTAACTCAAACCCCTTTTCGTCCTCATTTTCAAAGGGCATTGTTTGAGACTAAAAAGACTGTCTATTTTTCTAATTGAGAAATTCTTGCTAACATGTACTTTATTATGAACACTCCTACACCATTTCTATAGCAATTTCCAGGCTTTTTTTTTCTTCATTCATGGACATTTTAACAGCATGACACTGCCATCTCTTTGATCTTTAGAACATGATTATTGTGAGGTTCGCCTGCCTGTGCAGCTGATTTTTTATTTCAATATCTTTAGCCATACTCTAAGAGAGGGCAATGGCAATAACGCAATTACCAATGTCTGTTTTGTCTGACTGCCAATCAGCAAGATGCATGTAATAGCAATTATGCTGAAGAGATGGAGTTTGGACAGAAAGGAATACTGACTTGATAATAGAAATAGTCAACAAGATGGTCGTGCATGTGCCTATCTAGCTGCCATATTTCCATTACTCTGTTATTACCATATAGATAACCCATCAAGGTTTAATTACATTTCACCGTTGTCTTGTTTCACTTAAAATAAATTTTAAAAAGACTGAATCGCCAAGAACAACAAGGGTCTTTAGCTTAAACAATTGCCTGAGCCACACTATAACTGGGTTTAGACAGGCAGCCCAATTCTGATCGTTTTTCCATGAATTGGTCTTTTGACCAATCAGATCAGCTCTGAAAAAGATCTGATGTGAAAAGATCTGATGTGATTGGTCAAAAGACCAATTACTGGAAAAAATATCAGAATTGGGCTGCCTCTGAACGCAGCCACTGTAACACAGACCACACAGCATAACACTTATTTTCTCTGGAACAGTTGGACAAACACGTCACAGACACTCCCTCTCTTTATCATTGGAAGGAATTAGTGGTTATACTAGGTTCTATTATTATATGTGAATTTGCAGTGAAGTCAAAGTACTAAGTGGTGAAATAAGCATAGGCTCTGTGAATTTCTGCTATAACGTGGCCTGATCTGTAGGCATGTGTGTCTACTCTCTGGGGGCTTTTAGTGTTCAGATACCATAGGCCCCCACTGAGGTCCCTCCAGGTTCCTAAATCACCCAGAGATAGTTGCTTGTAGGAATGTGGGTAGATGAAAAAATCCGGGGGAAGGAGACAAGGACAAAGAGGGCAGTTGTTTGAGTTTCTAGGTCAGTGATGCATGACCTCTCTTTCATACCCTGCTGATTGTTGACTGGGTCTACATGTACATGAACAGTAATTACCCATTCAGCTATAAGGAGTTCTTTCACTGCCCTCCAGTGGCTAAGAAATGAATATGGGTGTGTGGTGGATCGTTGTAATACTACCAGCACTGCTGTACCAGCTTTAAATTCTCTGGAAGCTGCTGACACAGTTTTCAACTGAGCTGACAGGATAGAGAAGATCCAAACATGTTTACTCTCCGACGCTATCATCATTATATGTTTATTTCATTTGGTGTCCCTACAGCACTCAAGAAATTACATTCAAGGTTTTAAGGAAGTAACCAATTACCAATCCATGTAATTTAAGAATATCCAACACAAATAAGCAGAATATGATCCTTTTATTATCTGAAACCTATTTGTAAGACGCAATTGAAAGCGGGGAAAGATTCTTGCAAAGCAAAACCAGATGTGGTTTCTTCTGCCTTTCCAAACCAAACCTTGAGGAATGTATGACTCTGACTGACTGCCTATGAGTGACAGTACGTGTGGTGAGGAAGAGAGGGTCATGCGGTTGAGGGGTTCATTATGCTGACTGTCTACATGAAGAGTGGATGAATCTTGGGGTCACACACCACCCCTGCTGCAGCCTGCAGCGCAGAGCGACTGAGGGGGCCAGGGAGGGGGTGTCTGCGAGAAAGAGGAGCTGTGGCTATTGCAGTCAGCAGGGGGTGATGTTGACTCTCCAGACACACAGCCAGAACAGAACACCAGTCTGCAATCTCATCACTTGCCTCTCACTGGCTGCTCCTGTACCACACCCAATCAGATTGAGCCTAAGACTCAAAATAACACTGAGATTTATTATCGGAGAGGTCTACTTTATTTCCTCTGAAGTTTGTTTGTTCTCATTTCGCATCCAAATTACACTGGCCCTTTCAAGTCTCAAATAATATTTAGGCACATGGAATTTTAAGTAAATTAGCTGACTCTGGACACAGAACAGAGAAACTTGAGGAGAAAGCATTTTGGTCAGTTGAACCATATCATCTACACTTCCAAATATAGTAAAACAATATTGAACATTTATTATATATGTCATTTCATTTCATGACTGTGGTTGCTGACACACACACTAATATGCACACACACGTAGGCCTACACGCAATATACACACAGAGCCAATGTAGAAATGCAACTGAGGTTAAACATTTTGCTTTCTTTGCCAAAACTATTTATCTGGTTAGACTTTGAATTGACCAGCTCAATGATTCATAGATGATTTCAAAATGTCCAAAAGAGTCCTTCCCACTAGAGAAAACCTGCAATTAACTTTCATGTATCAACTGATTATTCATATCACCAATCAATTCCAGCTCACTTATTTATCAAAAAATCTGAAAAGATGACTTGTCCTTTCTTAATCTATTTTCCCAGCAATAACGTTATCCTTAAAATACTACAAAGTATTGAATCTGACTTGTGACACATACAGTGCCTTCGGAAAGTATTCAGACCCCTTGACATTTTCCATATTTTGTTACGTTACAGCCTCATTCAAAAATGGTGTCAATTGCAAAAATTCCTGCGCAATCTACACACTATACCCCATAATGACAAAGTTAAATGTTTGCAACTGTATTATAAATAAAAATTTGAAATTGCTTATTTACATAAGTATTCATACCCTTTGCTATGAGACTTGAAATTGAGCTCAGGTGCAACCTGTTTCCATTGATCATCCTTGAGATGTTTCTACAACTTGATTGGTGTCCACCTGTGGTAAATTTGAAAAGTTGATTGGACATGATTTGGAAAGGCACACGCCTGTCAATATAAGGTCCCAAAGTTGACAGTGCATGGTCAGAGCAAAAACCAAGCCATGAGGTTGAAGGAATTGTCCGTACAGCTCCGAGACAGTATTGTATCAAGGCACAGATCTTGGGAAAGTTACCAAAACATTTCTGCAGCATAGAAGGTCCCCAAGAACACAGTGGCCTCCATCATTCTTAAATAGAAGACGTTTGGAAGCACCAAGACTCTTCCTAGAACTGGCCACCCGGCCAAACTGAGCAATTGGGGGAGAAGGGCCTTGGTCAGGGAGGTGACCAAGAACCTGATGGTCACTATGACAGCGTTCCTCTGTGGAGATGGGAGAACATTCCAGAAGGACAACCATCTCTGCAGCACTCCACCAATCCGGCCTTTATTGTAGAGTGCCACTCCTCAATAAAAAGCACATGACAGCCCGCTTGGAGTTTGCCAAAAGGCACCTAAAGACTCTCAGACCATGAGAATCAAGATTCTCT
Organism: Salmo trutta; assembly: GCF_901001165.1. NCBI lineage: Eukaryota > Metazoa > Chordata > Actinopteri > Salmoniformes > Salmonidae > Salmo > Salmo trutta. The sequence continues at coordinate 47,414,491 of NC_042972.1, read as the reverse complement.
GGTCTGATGAAAGTAAGATTGAATTCTTTGGCCTGAATGCATCTGGAGAAAACCTGGCACCATCCCTTCGGTGAAGAATGGTGGTGGCAGCATCATACTGTGGGGATGTTTTTCAGCGGCAGGGACTGGGAAACTCGTCAGGATCAGGGTAAAGATGAACGGAGCAAAGTACACAGAGATCCTTGATGAAAACCTGCTCCAGAGCGCTCAGGACCTCAGACTGGGGCGAAGGTTCTCCTTCCAACAGGACAAGCACACAGCCAAGACAACGGAGGAATGGCTTTGGGACAAGTCTCTGAATGTCCTTGAGAGGCCCAGCCAGGACCCAGACTAGGACCCAATTGAACATCTCTGGAGAGACCTGAAAATAGCTGTGCAGCAATGCTCCCCATCCAAACTGACAGAACTTGAGAGAATCTGCAGAGATGAATTGGAGAAACTCCCCAAATACAGGTGTGCCAAGCTTGTAGCGTCATACCCAAGAAGAGTCGATGCTGTTATTGCTGCCAAAGGTGCTTCAACAAAGTACTGAATAAAGGGTCTGAATACTTATGTAAATATAATATTTCAGTTTTAGATTTTTTTTAAATTTGCAAAATCATTTTGGGGTATTGTGTGTAGATTGATGATGAAATAAAACGATGTAATCCATTTTAGAATAAGACTGTAATGTAACAATGTGGAAAAAGTCAAGCGGTCTGAATACTTTATGAAGGCACTGTATTATTCTGTATTATTCTAAGTTCTATCTTGGAACGAGTCCTTTCCTATCATAAGTGAGTTAGCTCTATTACTGCAGCCATCGTCTCTGGTGCAGGAATGGAGAATCTCATCCCCCCTTCTCTCGCTCCACTGATCTTATGATTCACCAGGTGTTGTTCCATTGACCAAGTCCCTCTTTATACACAGAGGTGTGTGTGTGTGTGTGTGTGTGTGTGTGTGTGTGTGTGTGTGTGTGTGTGTGTGTGTGTGTGTGTGTGTGTGTGTGTGTGTGTGCATGCACAGAGGTGCATGGGTGCGTGCGTATGGGACCCTACTGTACACCCATGTGTGAAAATATTTTGATATTAAACCTATCAATTCATTTTAGCAGTATTTTGTGTATTTTCTCAGACTGCTTTCAAAGTAAATGAACATTTAATGTTCAACTCTATCTCAACTTTCCAGTCTTGCTCTTTTAGTGAACAGTTAATACATTTTTTGGTGTGGTGCAGTGTTTTGATCATCTATACCAAAATGCATGTGTTGCTTACATAATGCAGTGCTGGCTTCAAACTGAAACCATTCTCCCATCGAGGAGCTTTTGCAATCTAAATGATGTTGGTCTTCCAGAATTTCTGCTGCACCTGGTCTCTGTCAAGCGAAGCCAACACTAAAGGGCAGTTGACGCGTATCCTTTTAGAGGGTCATGTTTTCAGATTTCCTTTCGCTTTTCCTACCATGAACTTGGAGATGTGTGTCAGAGGCTCTGATAAGGCTCTTGAGAGGGTCAATACATGAAAAGCAGTTAGAGTATCTGTCCATTTTATGTGACTCAAAGCAGCAGCAGCATGACAGCATGGCATTTGCAAAAAAAGATACTTAAAAAAAACATCTGTCTGACAATGCAGTCCTTTAGGCATGGGGCCGATTGCAAGGCAATTTAAACATTATCCATGACAGGTTTGTCATCTTGCGAGCCAGAGAGAGGAGGGAGAGCGAGAAAGAACTGGCTCCCAGTTAATTGAAAATGTGTTGGGGGAGAGAGAGAGAGAGAGAGAGAGAGAGAGAGAGAGAGAGAGAGAGAGAGAGAGAGAGAGAGAGAGAGAGAGAGAGAGAGAGAGAGAGAACACACTCGTCTCCCCCTGCTGTCGCCTGTCCTCAACACAACTCTTGACACCACATTTCTGCACCTCTTGATCTGAGTACTGCCAAGTCAACCTGTAAAGGGACCAGGATTTCAGCCTCTCTCTGAGCTCCAGATAAAAGGAGATATCCAGCCTGGTCTCATAGATTAGACGTAACATAGGTAATGTAAATCTGAGACACTGAAATGAGTATGATATGTTAAGCTTGGTATGGTTACACAAGACAGAAGGTTACTTAATAAGACAAACTAGCTTCTTTGTAAATACTTAGTATGTTGGCTAACCCTTCCCCTAACCCTAATCTTAACACAAACCCTTTAACCCAACTCTTAACCCTAACCTTAACCATAAACGTAACACTAGCCTTAACCTCTAACCCTAAACCCTAGCCTAGCTAACATTAGCGTTAGCCACCTAGACACCTAACTAACGTTAGCCACAACAAATTGGAATTCGTAACATCTCAAATGTTTTGCAAATTCATAACATATTATACTAAATACAATTCGTAACATATTGTACTAACTGCAATACGCAACATATGGTACTAATTGCAATACTTAACATATCATATTATTTGGAGAGTCCCAGATTTACATTTACTATGTTATTTCTACCTCTGAGTCCAGGTTGAGATATCAGCAGGCACCCTGAAGCCTGCAGGTTGGAATCTTGAAGGACTACTACTACTACTGCTACTGCTACTACTACTACTACTACTAATAATAATAATAATAATAATAATACCACTAGTAGTTATGTCAAATCATTTTCCCAGTAGTCCCTTTGTCTGGAGACTGTCAGTTCATTAATGAGTGTGTTGGTGCATAACCTGCTGTACCGGCTTCTATTTTATCAGGGGGCTGATCTGACTCTGATGCAAGTGAACATCACCTGCATTCCCTGATAAAATAAAATACCCACACAAAGACATGAGAGAGACACCTCCCTCCAGATCATAGTAAGCTCATTTGCATTATCATAACATAAAACAACGGGGGAAAAAAACACTTGTTTTCAATTATGAAATACCTACAGAATGAGCTGGGACCCGACAGATGTTCAGAAGAAATGGCCCGGACGTGTTGGAGTATGGCTGAGGAAGTGCACTCAGTGTGGCAGCCACACATGGACTGAACTCTTGCCATTCACTGACATGTGAGTGTTTACTCAGCGATGGTTAATAGATCCTAGGCATATTGCTGAACAGGGGGGTAGCAGCTCATGATCCAATCAAATTAACACTGTCTTTTGCTGATATTCCGTTGATTTCTTATCCATTAGGCGTAATGATTGTGTCACCAGAAATGATAGCTCTAGACCTGTGGTCTTTTAATGGAACATTAACCCTTACACACCTAGACGGGTTTTCAATGGAGACTCCTCCCCTGACGTATGTCAGTTTTACACACAGCAATAACTTACCTTGATGGCTTTTTCAATGTGGTCTAAAAACACCTAAATCTTCACTTTACCACTGTAGTTGATGGAGAATGCTGCTTTGAACGTGACTCTTTATGTACTGCTGTGTATTCACCATCTTGTACAATCACAAAGAGCATCAATGAAATGTGTCAACCAAATCAGACCAAGATGGTCACCCATGATGCTATTATACATGTTTTTGTCTGGAGTAATTTCACTGAACATAATGCATCAGAATTCAGAGAAACAAGAAAACCCTTGACTGCAAAATGACCATTGAATAGGGTATTCTGTGGCTCTACCCCCACAAATCAGATCTCCCATAGTCCCAGACTGAGACTTTAGTTCAAGACAGCAGCCTGGTTGTTTTCTTTTGTCCCCTCACCCACCCAACGTGGAATTAGTCAACCCACAAATAGAGCATTCGAGTGGACTTTTATCAGTGCAGGCGTGGCCGACTGAGTTTCCAGTGGCCACAGGGCTGGGCGGAACAACTACGAGATGCTTAATGTAGAGAGTCTAATGGGAACTGACCAGTAAGACGCCTGCCTGCTGTATTATGATCCAAACATATGGAGCATCCCTCTTTTACTTTTATCCCTTTTCCTCCTCAATTGGTAGTTACAGTCTTTTCCCATCGCTGCAACTCCCCTATGGACTCAGGAGAGGCAAAGGTCGAGAGCAATCCGTCCTCTGAAACACGACCCTGCCAAACCGTATGGCTTCTTGACACACTGCTCGCTTCACCCGGAAGCCAGCCGCACCAATGTGTAGGAGGAAACACCGTCCAGTTGGCAACCGAAGTCAGCTTGCAGGCGCCCGGCCCACCACAAGGAGTCGCTAGAGCGCGACGGGACAAGGAAATCCCGGCCAGCCAAACCCTCCCCTAACCCGGACACTGGGCCAATTGTGCGCCACCTCATGGGTCTCCCTGTTACGGCTGGCTGTGACACAGCCTGGGATCGAACCAGGGTCTGTAGTGATGCCTCAAGCAGTGCAATACAGCGCCTTAGACCGATGCGCCACTCGGGAGGCCGGAACTGATAGTTTTTGTGTGGTCAGAAATATGGATTTGTGTGAATGAAACTAGCTGGTATTCAGCATTGGATCAAACCTTTTTGGTTAACTATGTTTCCTAAACCCGTCATAAACCAGATGTTTCTTTTAGCAATTTATCATGCAAAACATCACCCTGTGGCCTAACATGTCCTCATAATGTCTGTAATGTTCTGCATATCAATTATACCACTCTATGCCAGCCCTGCAGCCAAAAGAGGAGTGATACCCAAACGGTGTGTTTACGGGTTCTGTGTACTGTACACGGGCTTCCTCTCCCTGTTGTTCAGACATGTTTGTAATTTCTGCCTTAGATGTGAATCTACGCATTAACCACATTCCTCTAACTCTAAAAAGTATGGGATTCCAGCATTCCTCACAATCCACAATCCTCCCTTTCCCTCCTGGTCTTTACAAGCCCACCGTCCCTCCTGTTTGGAGTGTTTTCAAGACTAGTCAGTCAGGTCAGAAACATGGATGTTGGTTGTGTAATGAGTGTAATTGCAGCAATCCTTCCGTTTTCACAGCACTTTAATTTCTTCATGCTGTTACCTAATCTTAATTGGACATCATTTGTATATTCTGTATATGATTACATTTCCTCTTTCAGTCATTTGGCAATGCGGCTTACACACTCATGCTGGATTGCACAATGCACCATTGTTACTTTGGCACGGGCTTGTAAACAACAATACGAGGTTAAAGAAAGGGCAATACTGATACACTTTACCCACTGTATATAATGTACGTGTATCTGAGTAGCTCAAAAGCTACAAACAGAAAAGTATGTAAATCAGGAGAGATAGTTATTCCAGATGTCTATAATTTCTCTATTAAACTTTATTGTCATTTCACTCGATACTGAACTCCACTGACAAGTCTTGGACATTCATTTGAATGTTAACATTCAATTATCTGGTGCCTGTATGTCTCAGACTTACTTACAACACATTCCCATAGAACAGCCTAGCGGTCAGAGGGAATATTAGCCATGTCATTTTGTGGTCTGTGGACTGATGGATCGTGCTATCTGATATCTAGGGGGGAGGGTGAAGTTTTCAGGTCAATAAATGTTTATTTTGAGACAGATCCAGAAGGACAGAGAATGGTTTCTGTCCGAATCAGAGGACATCTGAGCAGGGGAAGATGCTAAACGCTCTGTACGAGATGATGCTAAACTCTCTTTACTATATGATGATAAACTCTCTGTAGTAGAAGATGATAAACTCTCTGTAGTAGAAGATGATAAACTCTCTGTACTAGATTATGATAAACTCTCTGTACTAGATGATGATAAACTCTCTGTACTAGATGATGATAAACTCTCTGTACTAGATGATGATAAACTCTCTGTACTAGATGATGAGAAACTCTCTGTACTAGATGATGATAAACTCTATGTACTACATTAGTAGTAGTTCTCTATTCAACTCTTCTTATTGAGATGCACAATCTCATCTGAATCTTGGCTCTCTCAGACTTGCACTGATGTTTTCAGTCCCTTCGCTGTCGAGCTTAAACAGCAGCACACTGAAAAAACAAAGTTATCTTTCAGCTTGGACGGTTGTCTGCCTTGCTGCCTGTTCACTCACTCACTGGCTCCAACTGAGGACAGAAATATTTGCGACACGGAGAGGAAGGAGAGACATCGTGACTCCTGAAGGATATGGTTTTGGTCACCATGTGCCTAAGTCAATACCTTGAGTGTAACATTATGAATGGTTAGGATAATGGAGAGGGTGCAGTAGGACGCCCTGCTAGACTCATTATCATCAGAGGAACATTCTTCACTGGCCATGCTGGCTACTGTACCACTAATTTACTCCATCTGATTCTCTGACTGATTCTCTCATTTCCCTGCTGCTGATTCTCAGGGAAAGTCCCTTTTACGCTATCTACAGCATCTAATTAAGCTGTCTGTTGTCCGTCCAATCTCTGTTTGCTAGCATACTAGTCGCACAGAGGGGTGGCTGGGTTGATGTAAAAACTGACTTGACCTGGATATCCAAGTACATACAGGCTTCCCTGAACACCAAAGCTTCTTTGAATAAGCTTCTCTCGGCTTTATAAGACCGCTACAAAGACGTTCTTGACTGGTTTGTTCAGCATGTGACGAATGTTGCTATTTTCAACCAGATCCCTGTAAGTTCACAGACTCCAGACATATTAAATAGGCTACATGTCAGTGAGTACAGATTATAGATGTAGGATCTTAATTTGAACTTTATTGACTGTCCTGCATTAAAAAATGTTAAAAAAACAAACATTGTAGCTTCTGAAGTTTGGAATTCACACCTCGAAATTTCAGACTTGATTTTCCCTTACAAACAAAAATGTATCAACCGCTACCAAAATGTCCATTAATTATTATCCACATAATAATTCACATTTCCTGTTGCTGCAGGATTTTTTTCCTTCTGTAGCAAGCTGGATCAAATTAAGATCCTACATCTATAGGTTCAATCTCATAATGCAGCAGCTTATTTGTAGGTAGATTAGCATGCAGCTAGCAAGGCAGGCTCTTCATCCCTGGCCTTGCTGTGTCTATGTCTGTGGTATAGCCAGAGGCCAGAGTGTCAGTGGGGTCATTGGCCAGGTGGTCTGGGAGAAAGAACAGCAGAGTAGTCAATGTCTTGAGCCTTACCTCCTGAGACTTCTTAGCATGACAGAGTGAATCAACAAGAAAAGAAACCCTCAAATCAAGTCCATAAGATTTTGGAACATTTCCCTCAGGTTTTTTCATGACCCTATTCTTTGCCTTACAGAGTATGACTCGTGTGGTCTGGCCTGTGGCGTGTTGTGTTAGAACAGATTAACCTTAAAATGTACCTATTTTGGGAAAAGGCCTGTACCTTTTTTTAAACGGCTGTACTGAAGCAGTTATACCAACATGTCATACAGAAATGTGTTCCCTGTGCCACCCTTGTTTGTTTGGCAGACCTTTGAATTTGAAGAAGGGCCTCCATGCTACTCTATTCTTCCCCTTGCAGAATGTAGCTGGTTGGCTGGTAGGTCTGTTGAGAGATACGGATGGAAGGATAGGTACGTACAGTTGAAGTCGGAAGTTTACATATACCTTATACAAATACATTTAAACTCACTTTTCACAATCCCTGACATTTAATCCAAGTCAGTTAGGATCACCACTTTATTTTAAGAAATGTGAAATGTCAGAATGATAGTAGAGAGAACGATTTATTTCAGATGTTATTTCTTTCATCACTTTCCCAGTTTGTCAGAAGTTTACATACACTCAATTAGTATTTGGTAGCATTGCCTTTAAATTGTTTAACTTGGGTCAAAGCTTCCCACAAAAAGTTGGGTGAATTTTGGCCCATTCCTCCTGACAGAGCTGGTATAACTGAGTCAGGTTTGTAGGCCACCTTGCTCGCACACACCTTTTCAGTTCTGCACACAAATGTTCTATAGGATTGAGGTCAGGGCTTTGTGATGGCCACTCCAATACCTTGACTTTGTTGTCCTTAAGCCATTTTGCCACAACTTTGGAAGTATGCTTGGAGTCATTGTCCATTTGGAAGACCCATTTGTGACCAAGCTTTAACTTCCTGACTGATGTCTTGAGATGTTGCTTCAATATATCCACATAATTTTCCCTCCTCATGAAGCCATCTATTTTGTGAAGTGCACCAGTCCCTCCTGCAGCAAATCACCCCACAACATGATGCTGCCACCCCCGTTCTTCACGGTTGGGATGGTGTTCTTCAGCTTGTAAGCATCCCCGTTTGTCTTCCAAACATAATGATGGTCATTATGGCCAAACAGTTCTATTTTTGTTTCATCAGACCAGAGGACATTTCTCCAAAAAGTACGATCTTTGTCCCCATGTGCAGTTGCAAACCGTAGTCTGGCTTTTTTATGGAGGTATTGGAGCAATGGCTTCTTCCTTGCTGAGCGGCCATTCAGGTTCTGTCGATATAGGACTCGTTTTACTGTGGATATAGATACTTTTGTACCTGTTTCCTCCAGCATCTTCACAAGATCCTTTGCTGTTGTTCTGGGATTGATTTGCACTTTTCACATCAAAGTACGTTAATCTCTAGGAGACAGAACACGTCTCCTTCCTGAGCGGTATGACGGCTGCGTGATCCCATGGTGTTTATACTTGCATACTATTATTTGTACAGATGAATGTGGTACCTTCAGGCGTTTGGAAATTTCTCCCAAGGATGAACCAGACTTGTGGAGGTCTACCATTTTTTTTTTGAGGTCTTGGCTGATTTCTTTTGATTTTCCCATGATGTCAAGCAAAGAGGCACTGAGTTTGAAGGTGGCCTTGAAATACATCCACAGGTACACCTCCAATTGACTCAAATGATGTAATTTAGCCTATCAGAATCTTCTAAAGCCATGACATAATTTTCTGGAATTTTCCAAGCTGTTTAAAGGCACAGTCAACTTAGTATATGTAAACTTCTGACCCACTGGAATTGTGATACAGTGAATTATACGTGAAGTATTCTCTCTGGTAACAATTGTTGGAAAAATGACTTGTGTCATGCATAAAGTAGATGTCCTAACCGACTTGCCAAAACTATTGTTTGTTAACAAGAAATTTGTGGAGTGGATGAAAACGAGTTTTAATGACTCCAACCTAAGTGTATGTAAACTTCCCACTTCAACTGTATGTAGGTAGGCAGGCAGGCAGACGCAGGCAGACGCAGGCAGGCAGGGAGGCAGGCAGGCAGGCAGGCAGGCAGGCAGGCAGGCAGACAGACAGACAGACAGACAGACAGACAGACAGACAGACAGACAGACAGACAGACAGACAGACAGACAGACAGACAGACAGACAGACAGACAGACAGACAGACAGACAGACAGACAGACAGATAGTATTGTATGCAGCTAACACTGAGCAAGAGAAGCTGTTGCTCTATGAGGCTGGAGGATTTGACACAGGAAGCAGATGCACTCTGTTCAACCCAGCTGAGCATTATCATACAGATCCAGCAACTGGGCTTTTTTGCTGGATGGTTTGGGAGGAGAGGTGGAATGCCTCTCAATTTGAGAGAATATTCCATTTTCACTTGTCAAAGTGTCAACAGACTGTGCAAAGAGGGAATGTCTTCTCGCTGTGAGATGTGACAAGGTATTAGAGGACATCTGCAAGAGATTATATTGCTAGGTTGTTGATTATAAATGGCACTTTTCAAATTGAGTTCATGATCAAAAGCCATGGGGAAGCACATGTGTTTATATTTAACATACATTGTCCACCTAGTTGAAAGCATGGCCTCTTACTCTCTTACAAGCTATGCAGCTGTTTCTTGTCAATCTTTATCACTTGCTCTCTTTTTGCCTTAATGTTGTAAAGCTGTTTTTGTATTTATGTATTCAGAGAGTGGGACCAGTTTGAGAAGATCTGAAATGGAAACTAGTGGAAAATTGTTTGAAATGGTTATCAAACTAAGCTCTCAGCCATACATGAAAAGACAACATGGATGATGTAGCTTTATGGCTTTTCAGTGTGGCAGGATTAATTTTTTTACTTTTGAGAATTTTTTTATAGAGGTTCAAAGTGCTTCCATTCATCTATGATGAATTCTGGCAATTACATTGATTTATGTTTTGTTAACGATAACATAATGTGTAGAACCTTGTTTGTGTGGCAAGGGAGGTTTTCATTATTTACAAAACAAAGATAATTCTCGTGTTCAGTTAACCTCACACGATTAAAAAGATGTAGATCATAAAAGCAAGTATAAATCATCATCCCATAGGCAGACAGTGTGAGGAAAACAACTGAAGGGATATGAGTTTCTTGAATAATGGTTGTTCTGAGGCTGAATGACTAGTCTTTGGTTATGATCAATTAAATAAAAGTCATTATTCATTTGTCCTTGTGAAACTGCTCTTTAATCACAGTCAATAATAATGTGGGACAATAACTTCTGTTTGAAGACTGTAGGTTAAAAACTCCATTCCATAAATTACAAAATATATAAGCCATTGTCACATTCTTGAAAATGATCGGACCAAGGCGCAGCGTGAGTATAGTTCCACATATGTATTTAAGTGAAACTAACAAAACAAAATAACTTACAAAGACCGCGAGGACATAGTGCCCAAACACACTAACAATCAATCAATCTCCCACAAAACATAGGTGGGGAAATAGCTACCTAAATATGATCCCCAATCAGAGGCAACGATAAACAGCTGCCTCTAATTGGGAACCATATTAGCACCAACATAGAAATAGACATACTAGATCACCCCCTAGTCACGCCCTGATCTACTACACCATAGAGAACCAAGGGCTCTCTATGGTCAGGGCGTGACAGCCATTGAATAGGAAGACATTACTGGTATTCTTTAGCAAGTGTTATGACCAAAATATAATGTGAAATCGGGAGGTCTCAACAGTAATACTTCAGGTCCACTTTCAGGACAAAGTTTAGGCCAAGGGTTATAGGTGAAGTTCATTGAACTTTCCTCCTCATCTAGCATATGATCATTGACACCAGAAAAAAATCCCATTAGACAGGTTAGGACCTGACTGACGGTTCCTTGTCTGTTCCATCTCCCAACCTGACAAGCAGCCTTCAGACTGCATGAGCAGACGTGCCCCAATTGTCCCGCATGCATCCATCTCTTGCTGCATTTGAGAGGAGGATACCGTGCCGTCAGGTGAGATAAGCTGTTTGATTTTCAGTTCTTAGAACAAGCATGTGCTGATGTTGCTCAAACCCCTGGCTTGATAAGGCCTCGTGATAATGTTGCCGCCGCATTCCTGGTGCACCCACAAATTCAAGAGCGACCATGGATTCCTCCACCCAGCTTGTGTTCCTCTTCCTGGGCTAGATGCTAAAAGCGTTCCTCTCCTCAGTTGAATATATACCAGGACTATCCCTGTATCCCACAGGAGGACACGTACACATGGACACATGTACTGCAAATGGATCTGTGAGAAAGTGTAATGTTTCTCATGCATGTGGTATTCAACCTCATAAACAGCTCAGTATAAAGATGTACAGTGTCCATACTCCATAAGGAAGCCTGTCTAACAGATTCATTTGAGACGGGTAATTGCTGTTACAGGTTGGAATTTCTTCTCTGTGTATGTTCATTATGTATGTTCATTATGTATGTTCATTATGTATGTTCAGAAACACAGAATTTTCACAAATATTTTCTTTCTCGTGATTCTGGGTATGTCTCACTTCTTCAGGGACCTCAGTACTGATCAAATAAATAGCTCACATGATCAAGTGAGGCCATTAGCTAAACTAATGAACTAATGATACAAAAAGAAGAACACATTAATGATAATAAAAAAATCTAACCAATTATCAAGGCAAATTTCGGATTAGAAATGACATATTTTGGCTATATGTAGTTACTTTATAAATCAAATTATATTGATTCAATCAACAGATACATTATCTTGTCATTTAAATTATGAAATATGAAAACATCACATCTAAATACATCTATCATTTATGGTATCCTTTCAATTGTATCTAAGTTTTCTGTTGGCAGTTCCTTTTAGTGTCTCAGAACTGTAGGCCGGCTGTGAGGGCTTTACAAAGAGGAATGCTCTGTTTAAACACAGTTTATACAGTACATCATCTACAAACCCAGCAGCATGGAAGGCAATAGGTCACGGCGTAAGAGAGAGAGCCATCAGGGAAAGCCTCACATGTCACTTTGATACACTGTAAGCACGCAATAGGGGAACAAGAATGTGTCCTCCAGAGGACTGCTTCCGTTTCCACATAATACAGCCCCCCGTAGTGGGGGTCTGGACCTCTTGACCAGATCTTCACAGGACAACCCACTGTTTTATTGACACATCTCTCTGGACTGTTTACATTCCAGCTCATACTCTCTCTCTCTTGCTGTAGCCCTCCCCCTTCCCCTTTTTTCCCTTCTTGTCCCTTCGTTGAATGATGAAATTGTCACACCCTGATCTGTTTCACCTGTCTTGGGTTTGTCTCCACCCCCCACCAGGTGTCTCCCATTTTCCCCCAATATCCCCTGTGTACTTATATCTGCGTTTTCTGTTGGTCTTTTGCCAGTTTGTTTTGTCTTGTCAAGTCTTACCAGTGGGTTCTCCAGTTTTCCAGTATCTCTAGTTTCGGTTTTCTAGTCCTCCCAGTTCTGACAATTCTGCCTGCCCTGAGCCTGCCTGCCGTTCTGTCCCTTATTGATGCTGTCTTGGATTACTGACATCTGACTGTCCTGGACCTGCCGTTTGCCTGCCCCCTGTTTTGTAATAAAAATCTGAGATTCGAACTGTCTGCCTCCTGTGTCTGTATCTGAGTCTTATCCTGAGTCGTGTTAGTACGAACTGGCCATGACTGACACAGCAGACTCGGACCAGCTCCGCAATGCAGTCTCCTCCCAAGGAGCCACCATTGGAAGACACGAGGAGTTACTTCAAAATCTTATGGAAGGATTCCAGACCTTGGCGGAACTCCATGACCAGACTTTCAATACATTGCTGGAGCAATTCTACGGATTGTCTATTAGGCAAGGTTAACCAAGTTCCCCCTGGAATCACTGAGGTCTGCCGACTCGCCTCCTCCGGAGCCTATGCGGGCTTGAGAAAAGCCTCGGACCTCTCCGCCATTCCCGCGGAGTACCAGGACCTCCGGGAGGTTTTCAACAAGGCAGGTGCCACATTGCTCCCTCCACATCGGCACTACGACTGCGTTATCAACCTTCTCCCGGGCACTACACCACCTCGGGGGCGGCTTTATTCCCTGTCAGTTCCGGAGACCAAGGCAATGGAAAGGTACATTGTGGACTCCCTGGCTGCCGGGTGTATCCGTCCTTCTGCCTCCCCCGCCGGTGCAGGGACGACAAAACCTTGCGCCCGTGTATTGACTACCAGGGCCTTAATGACATCCCGGTTAAGAACCGTTACCCACTACCACTCATCACCTCGGCTTTCGAGCCTCTCCAGGGGGTTACTCTCTTCTCGAAGTTGGACCTTCGGAACGCCTAATATCTGGTGCGGATACGGGAAGGAGCCGAGCGGAAGACAGCCTTTAACATGGCTAGCGGGCACTACAAATACCTGGTGATGCCATTCGGACTGACCAACACTCCTGCAGTGTTCCAGGCCCTGGTTAACAATGTTCTCTGTGACATGTTGAACCGGTTCATGTTCGTCTACCTTGATGACATCCTCGTCTTTTCCATCTCAGCTCAAGAATTCTCCAGCATCTCCTGGAGAACCAGCTTTTTGTTAAAGCTGAAAAATCTAAATTCAATCGCTCCACCATCTCCTTCCTAGGATACATCATTGCTGCCGGAAATATGCAGATGGATCCTGGCAAGGTGAGAGCGGTGGTGGATTGGCCTAAACCCACATCCAGAGTGCAGCTGCAATGCTTCCTGGGGTTTGCTCATTTCTACCGGGGTTACAACACCCTGGCTTCCCTCCTTTCAGCACTCACCTCTCCCAAGGTCCCGTTCACATGATCTCCAGCTGTTGACGAGGCGTTCTCGAACCTCAAGCATTGGTTCACTACAACTCCCATCTCAATCCATCTGGATACATCCCGTCAGTTCATGGTGGAGGTCGACGCCTCGGACGTCGGAGTGGGGGCTGTCCTGTCCCAGTGTTCTGCCCGGGACCAAAAGCTGCATCCCTGTGCTTTCCTTTCCCATCGTCTTATCACCACTGAGAGGAATTATGATGTGGGAAATCGAGAACTACTCACGGTGAAAATGGCGTTGGAGGACTAGAGGCACTGGTTAGAGGGGGCGGAACATCCATTAATAGTCTGGACTGATCACAAGAACCTGGAATCTCTGCACTGCCAAGCGCCTCAACTCTAGACAAGCTCGATGGGCCCTGCTATTCACTTGGTTCAACTTTACCATCTCCTACCGCCCGGGGTCCAAGAATGTGAAGCCTGATGCGCTCTCACGCCTCTATAGCCTGCTGCTACACTGTTGGACCCTGAGACCATTCTCCCTACCTCTTGTCTAGTGGCTGCACTCATCTGGGGTACAGAGAACCAGGTCCATGAGGCGCAGCGTTCCAAATGTTTGTCCCAGACTCTGCCTATTCCCTGGTCTTGGAATGGGCTCATTCCTCCAGACTTTCCTGTCATCTTGGCTCCCGTCGGACCCTGGTCGTTGTACGACAACATTTTTGGTGGCCCACTATGGTTCCTGACCTTTCCCCGTTCGTTGCCACCTGCACTGTGTGTGCTCAGAATAAGACCCCACAGCAAGCTCCGGCTGGCCTCCTTCAACCACTCCCTGTTCCTCACCGCCCCGGTCCCATATATCCCTGGACTTCGTCACTGGTCTCCCTCCATCAGATGGCAACACCACTATCCTTACGGTGGTGAATAGGTTTTCCAAAGCCACCCATTTCACTCCCCTGCCCAAGTTACCCTCAGCCAAGGAGATGGCCCAGCTCATGGTGCAGCACGTCTTCCAGATCCATGGACTTCCGGTGGACATGGTCTCCGATCGCGGTCCTCAGTACTCTTCTCGGTTCTGGAAGGTGTTCTGAAGCCTCATTGGATCGTCGGCCAGCCTGTCCTCCGGTTTTCATCCCAGGTCCAACAGCCAGTTGGAGCGAGCCAATCAGGACCTGGAGACGGCTCTTTGTTGCCTCGTCTCCGCCAACCCCATCACCTGGAGCCAGCAACTCATGTAGGTGGAATACGCTTGAAACACCCTTCCCTGCTCGGTAACTGGCCTCTCGCCTTTCAAGTGTTCCATGGGATATAAGTCCCCGTTCTTCCCTGAACAAGAGGAAGAGGTCAGCATACCCTCAGCCCAGATGTTCATCCGCCGCTAGCGCCATACCTGGAAGAGTGCCCGGTCCGCTATTCTCAAGACCACTTCCAGGTATCGGTGACAGGCGGACTGCTGCTGGATCCCTGCTCCCCACTATCATCTCGGAAAGAAGGTATGGCTGTCCACTCGGGATCTGCCCCTCCGGGCGGAGTCCCGTAAACGTTCCCTGTGTTTTATCGTCTCTTTCCCCATCTCTAAGAATCTTAGCCCCTCTGTTGTTCGTCTTCTGTTGCCCCGTACCCTCTGTATACATTTTAGTTTTCATGTGTCTAGAATCAAACCTCTGTCTCACAGCCCTCTGTCTCCTGTTGCCAGTTCAAATAAAATCAAAGTTTTGGGGTCACATGCGCCGAAAGAACAGGTGTAGACCTTAAAGTGAAATGCTTGCTAACAAGCCCTAAACCAACAATGCTGTTTTAAGAAAAACAGTTTTAAGAAAGTATTTACTAAAATAAACGGAGGTAAAAAAGAAATACGATTTTTTTAAAACAAGAAAATAGAATATACACGGGGAACCGGTACAGAGTTAATGTGCGTGGGCACCGGTTAGTCAAGGTAATTGAGGTAATACTGTATATACATGTAGGTAGAGGTAAAGTGACTACACATGGATAATAAACAGAGAATAGCAGCAGCGTAAAAATGAGGGTGGGAGGGACAATGCAAATAGTCTGGGTATCCATTTGATTAGGTGTTCAGGAGTCTTATGGCTTGGGGGGGAAGAAGCTGTTAAGAAGACTTTTGGACCTAGACTTGGTGCTCCAGTACCGCTTGCCATGCAATAGCAGAGAGAACAGTCTATGACTAGGGTGTTTGGAGTATTTGGCAATTTTTAGGGCCTTCTTCTGACATCGCCTGGTATAGAGGTCTTGGATGGCAGGAAGCTTGGCCCCAGTGGCGTACTGGGCCATACGTATTACCCTCTGTAGTGCCTTGCTGTCGGAGGCCGAGCAGTTGCCATACCAGACGAGGATGCAGGATGCTCTCGATGGTCCAGCTGTAGATCTTTTTGAAGATCTGAGGACCAATGCCAAATCTTTTCAGTAAACCACTGTTGTGTCATCTGCAAACTTAATGATGGTGTTGGAGTCGGGCTTGGCCATGCGGTCATGGGTGAACAGGGAGTACAGGAGGGGACTGAGCACGCACCCCTGAGGGGCCCCTGTGTTGAGGATCAGTGTGGCAGATGTGTTACCTACCCTTACCACCTGGGGGCAGCCCGTCAGGAAGTCCATGATCCAGTTACAGAGAGGGAGGTGTTTAGTCCCAGGGTCCTTAGCTTAGTGATGAGCTTTGAGAGCACTATGGGGTTGAACGCTGAGCTGTAGTCAATGAATAGCATTCTCACATAGGTGTTCCTTTTATCCAGGTTGGAAAGGGCAGTGTGGAGTGCAATAGAGATTGCATCATCTGTGAATCTGTTGGGGAGGCATGCAGATTGGAGTGGGTCTAGGGTTTCTGGGATAATGGTGTTGATGTGAGCCATGACCAGCCTTTCAAAGCCCTTCATGGCTACAGATGTGAGTGCTACGGGTGGTCTGCTTGAAACATGTTGGTATTTCAGACTCAGTCAGGGGCAGGTTGAAAATGTCAGTGAAGACACTTGCCAGTTGGTCACCACATGCTCGGAGTACACATCCTGGTAATCAGTCTGGGCCTGCGGCCTTGTGAATGTTGACCTGTTTAAAGATCTTACTCACATCGGTTACGGAGAGCGCTATCACACAGTCTTCCGGAACAGCTGATGCTCTCATGCATTCTTCAGTGTTGCTTGCCTCATAGCGAGCATAGAAGTTATTTAGCTCATCTGGTAGGCTCGCGGCTCTGCTTCCCTTTGTAGTCTGTAATAGTTTACAAACCCTGCCACAGGGCGTCGAAGGCGGTGTATCACGATTCAATCTTAGTCCTGTATTGATGCTTTGCTTGTTTGATGGTTCGTCGGAGGGCATAGCGGGATTTCTTTTCAGCGTCCGGATTAGAGTCCCGCTCCTTGAAAGCAGCAGCTCTACCCTTTAGCTCGGTGCGGATGTTGTCTGTAATCAATGGCTTCTGGTTGGGGTATGTACGTACATATGGTCACTGTGGGGACGACATCATCAATGCACTTATTGATGAAGCCAGTGACTGATGTGGTGTACCCCTCAATGCCATCGGAAGAATCCCAGAACATATTCCAGTCTGTGCTAGCAAAACAGTCCTATAGCTTAACATCTGCATCATCTGACTACTTCCTTATTGAGCGAGTCACTGGTACTTTCTGGTTTAGTTTTTGCTTGTAAGCAGGAATTAGGAGGATAGAGTTATGGTCAGATTTGCCAAATGGAAGGTGAGCTTTGTACGCGTCTCTGTGTGTGGTTGCACATTTAACATGTTGGTAGAAATGAGGTAAAACGGATTTAAATTTCCCTGCATCAAAGTCCCCAGCCACTAAGATGGGCCACCTCTGGATGAGCATTTTCTTGTTTGCTTATGGCCTTATACAGCTCATTGAGTGCCGTCTTAGTGCCAGCATTGGTTTGTGTTGATAAATAAACAGCTAAGAAAAATATAGATGAAAACTCTCTTGGTAAATAGTGTGGTCTACAGCTTATCAGTCGAGCAAAACCTCAAGACTTCCTTAATATTAGATTTCATGCACCAGCTGTTATTTACAAATAGACACAGACCACCACCTCTTGTCTTATCAGAGGCAGCTGTTCTATCTTGCCGATGGACTGAAAACCCAGCCAGCTGTATGCTATCCATGTTGTAGTTCAGCCACGACTCGGTGAAACACAAGATATTACAGTTATTAATGTCCCATTGGTAAGATAGTCTTGATCGGAGCTCATCCATTTTGTGATCCAATGATTGCACATTGGCTAATAGGACTGATGGTAGAGGGGGATTACTCACTCGCCGTCGGATCCTTACAAAGCACCCCGACCTACGTGCCCGATATGTCTCTTCTTCATGCTAATGATGGAGATTTGGGCCTTTTCGAGTGTCTGAAGTAAATCCTTCGCGTCCGACTCGTTAAAGAAAAAATCTTTGTCCAGTACGAGGTGAGTAATCGCTGTCCTGATATCCAGTAGCTCTTTTCAGTCATAAGAGACGGTGGCAGAAACATTATATACAGAATAAGTTACAAATAACGTGTAAAAACACACACAATATCACAATTGGTTAGGAGCCTGTAAAACGGAAGCCATCTCCTCTGGCGCGATCTCTCGTCTTGTCTTGCCAAGTCTTACCGGCGTGTTCTCCTGTTTTCCAGTATCTCTAGTTTCTGTTTTCTAGTCCTCCCGGTTCTGACCATTCGGCCTGCTCTGACCCTGAGCCTGCCTGCTATTCTGTCCCTGTTTGGCGCTGTCTTGGATTACCGACCTCTGCCTGCCCTGACCCTGGGCCTGCCTGCCGTTCTGTCCCTTATTGACGTTGTCTTGGATTACCGACATCTGCCTGTCCTGGACCTGCCGTTTGCCTGCCCTGTTTTGTAATAAAAATCTAAGATTCTAACTGTCTGCCTCCTGTGTCTGCATCTGGGTCTTATCCTGAGTCGTGTTAGAAATTCTTCCCCCTCCTCTTGTTTATGTATTTCATTGTTGTTCCAGATGTTGATGATTTGGAGTGAGTGATATGAGAAATATCTTGCACTAACAGTCGTGTGGGAAGCCTTCATCAATGACACAGATTCTTACAGTTTTACTCGGCTACTGTGTCAACGCCAGCAGAGGGATACTGTGTACCAAAAACAGAAAATATTTTGGCAGATCATAATAATGGATATGGATATTCCATTTTAATACTTCATTGCACATATTTCTCAGCCTTGCAATGTACATATACATGAATTTGGTGAAGTATAACGTGCTGGTACATGTTCAAAGGAGTGAATTGTTACCACAACAAAGTCATCACAGTAATTTTGGGTATCCTCTGTCACTTTGATTTTCTTTTTCTCTTAAATGACTATGAGTATTAGAAACAAAAAAATCTTCATGGCAATAAATCACGACTGTGTTGCAAAAATGGAGTAGCTGTCTCGAAACTATGCGAGCTGACGCCACAAACTGAAGAAAAAAACTATGCCCTATCTAGTGTGCCTGGCATGTGCTTGGTGTTTAAAAGATTCCAGGCACATGTCTGTTAGACACACATATAGCGATAATCAGACCACCCTGGGGTTGACACACTCTGGTTTGGGATACCTCTGATATCGAACAGGCCAGTAAACGCTTTCTGCTGATTTGCCTGTCCGTTGAAAGGTTTTTCCCATTGACTGACTACTGATAGTGCTGGCAGAGGGAGAAAAACATGTGGTAAGTTTGCAAGGGCAGCTAGCTTTGACTAGAGACTGAAGTTTTGGAACATATCCCACACATTGAAACATATCTCAAAGAAGTTAGGAGATAAATGCATTTTGTAACACTTAGTGGTGCTCTCATGAAATTATTATTTGAATATGTTATACAATAAATCTGTAAATCTCGAAGATTTGGCATTAGGAAATGATCTAAAGTTATAATTTCTTTGGCTCTAATTAATCAAACAGAGACCAACGGTGGTGGCATTTGTGGTGGAAATATGATACTTTTTTATTTTCCTCAGTACCTCCTACTGAGTCATGATTTCTTTATAAATTGCTTTTTTCACAAAACTCTCCTTTTTGTGGTTAATGTCTACGGTTCTATTTTTTTCTTTCTCTGACAACTTTGATGGTCAATTATATTTAATAAACAGTTATTGTGCAGAAATAAATCAAGTTCAAGAGGATCTACAGTAATCCTCCTCTGAAGCAGACTGTGAAACCACAAGTCCTGGAGAAATGGTTGAAACGGGCCGTAATGGAACACATATGTCATGCTACTAAGGCCTCTGGGAGCCCAGCGATATCCCATACTGCTCTCTGCTAGATGGTGGAAAAGTAAGGAACTGAAGTCAGGGAACTGACGGAGGAAGAAAAGGCCTGTTCTTCATCCATTGACTGCTTGTCTATTTTCCCAGAGCAGACTTGTGAGGGATGGTTGTCTTCTAGTCTGTATGGCAGACCTTCAGATGAAGCCTTTTCATTATCCTATCACCCCTGGGTTTAGGGTTTGCACATGACACAGCCACCATTTCTGCACCCGCCGTTGAGCTCCACATGTGTGGTTGGGATAATTTACAAACTGTTGGGTCAGAGGTTTAGTCCTCTCACCAGCCTGGTTAGCTTGGAAAATCTTGGGCGGGTCTGGCAGACACTCAAGTGGCTCTCCTTCTCTTGATAGAATCCTATTATTACATATGTAGGATCTTAATTTGAGCTAGTTTGCTACAGCAGGAAAATAATCCTGCATCAACAGGAAATGTGAATTATTATGTGGATTATAATTATAATTAATGGAATTTTTTTTGTAGGGGTTGATACATTTTTTGTTAGGGAAAATCAAGTCTGGCTTTTTAAAGTGGACATGTCAAGCTTTAGAAACCTTTTTAAGCCTTGAATACTGTAGAAGTTTGCATTTCCTGTAATAAGGACTGAAGGCATGCCATGGGCTCAGAGCAGTACTGTAGCATTTACAGTTGATTCACTATATTCAAGTTTGAGTGTCATATAGACTGAAGGATAAGTTGCTGCTTTTGCTTTGTCCACCCCACAAAAACTCCTGGAAGATGGAAGTTCCAATATTGTGCGAACATTGCCAATGTAGTGATTATAATGCACTTTCTTTGTTAATCATCCTACAAGAAATGGCTGATAGGCATGTGTATGTCTCAATTGTCTTCCAATGATTTGCATGTCTGTTTTGTCTAGTTGATTGTCCGTTGCTTAGCAACAGTGGCCTTGTTCAGTTTGTGCTGGAACAGATCCAGAAGGTTGATGATGAGGCTTTGACCACTGGGACTCCCAGTCGTTCCTGCTTGTCCTCCATGGTTTAATACTAAAGTGGTTTTAGCACAAGCAGATTAAAGCAGGAGGGGAAATATATAGGTCTACAACTGTACAATTGCCAAACTTAAAAAACATATTGCATGGGGCAGTCTGCATTGAAGAGCATTATGTTTTGAAGCCATCTTATTTCTCCTCTGTCTCTTAGATTCTGGAGCGTGACTGAATTATGCTACATTAATGTCTCTTGAGATTCTAGGTTTAGAGATAAAAGGATTGGGCTGAGGAGATCTTTTTTAAGAATAAAAGTTTTGTTGTAGTGGATTCTATGGCATTTTTGTGATGCTTCAAACTTTTTACATTTTAATTTCCGTCAAGAGCCTTTTCACCCTTCACCATACTTTCAACATTATGCCAAAAAGCAACATTTTCCCAGATGCACTTTTGAAAGAACACTAATGACCTAGTTCATAGAGCTAAATCTTTCAGATTTTTTTCAACATACACTGCTTTGTTACATATGACTGTGCTGTGGTACAGTAGGTGTATTATCCTACACTGGAGTGGAATGTGGAACAAGTTTTTAAGTCAAGCTCAAATGAATAAATATCACTATATAAGCTGCTTGCTAAAAGGAGCTTACTGTGAATTTAGCCTTTTATGCCCAGGAGTAATGTGAGTGTCCAGAATTACAGCAGTACTCAATTCGCCTGAGAGCGAGGCTACAAGCCTGAACCTATAATTGGAAAATGATAATCGAAGGGTTCTTGCATCGATAATTTTATCATCTTCCTGAAATGTTTGCTTACCGAATGTGCAATTCATCGAGAATACAGATGGTTCTTGTTTGTTTAAGATTTTTGGTCAACTTGGTCAGCTACTGTATCATTATGGATACATATCTCTTAAGAATATGTCTGATTATTAACTTTTTTTGCGTGTTTTCGTATGAAAGGGGGCAGTTATGTTCTCCACAACCCAAAAGTGCTGGATCAAAATGATACCAATTCAGCGGTTTCAATTAGGCTACATTTATGTGTTGTTGAGATATTGGTGATCAGGGTTGGGGTCAATTACACCAATATAATTGTAATTCAATTCTCTTTCCCTGTGAATGCCATTTAATTCAATTCAAATTCCAGGTCAGTCTTTGAATTCAGAGATAATTTAATTCCTCTTAATTCCTCTGAATTCCCATGTTAGGTAAATATTATCTTCAACAATTCATGAATTCCAATTCGAATTCAATTCGCCCAGGTTTTCAGGCTGATCATGTCACTGTTCAGACAGCCTATAGCTATACTGGAAATACAGAAATACAGATTAAATAATTAAAAACAAATCCTACAGTCAATGTTTTATACTATGTGCATTAATTCCATTAACTTGGAAATTAAAAAATATAATATAAGTGAGTTAAATTCCAAAGATTAAATGTTTTTACAATTCCAATTCAAAAAGTCCAAACACTCTAATTCCATTTCCAATTTGAAGATTTGTAAAATTCCAATTTAATTCCTACATAAATTGACCCCTTCATGAGTGAATTCAATAATTGAAATGGAATTTCAAATTAAATTGGAATTGACCCCAACCTTGGTGATGGTGTATGATGTATTTTGCCACATTTTATAGTGGTGGGACCATGTACTTTATACTTTATCATGGCTAATTACAACCACACCTCTTCCCTTTGCTTCAGAATAACACAGATGTAGTATCTCTCTCTCTCTCTCTCTCTCTCTCTCTCTCTCTCTCTCTCTCTCTCTCTCTCTCTCTTTCTCTCTACTGTGTGAAAGAAATATCACACCTAAAGACTTGATCAGTGGAAATAAAACTTCTAATCACTTAATTAGCCTTATCTAACCATTTGCATCTGCTCACAATTTAACATCTGAAGTCTGAACAGTTTGAATCTACCACAGATGTCATGGTTCGGTGAGCAAGCCATATGGTTCTGTACTGTTACACATAAAATACTAGGCATGGCAATGGCAACGAATTGATGCAGATTTGTACAGAGCATATTAAATGGGAGTAAGGAACAGCACTACACTGTAAAACCTTGTGTGATGTGAAAGCCGTATCTTTCTTGTGGTTTGGGTCTATTTCAGAGACAAAAAATCCCGATGCATATACTCCTTGCAACAAGGCCCTCTGTACTGCTGTGTTGTCATATCAAAGCATGACATGATTGTCACTTAGTTCCGTGCTGGAAACTATCCAGATATGTAAATGGTAGAATATGTGATTCACTGGAGTCTGGCCTCAATTGTCTGTGCAGAAGAATACACTATTTGACCATAAAAGCCTTCTGTGTGTAATATAACACACCAGGACAATGATATGGCTGGTCTGAGAAGACTAGCTGGCCAAACCTCCCATCTCTATCCCCACTCCCATGCAACCCCACTCTGATCATGGCCTACTGAAGAGAAGCCATGTGGTACTGCAGCACACAGACTCGTGGGCAGGTGGAGAGTTCGCCGAGACCCAGGGTTTGACACCCCATGCTGATGTGACAGGATGTAAAGTGTTGTTAATGCTTGTGGTTTGAAAAAGGTTTGAAAAAGTTGGCAAGACCAGATGCATAGAAAGGAGCTCTACATCTTCACACATACACTTCTTCTCTTGCCTACTCTCATTTCTGGAATGAAGGCTGTGAGGCGTGTGTATGTTTACAATTGATTCACAGTTGTATTTAGGTTATGCCATTAGGACTGCAGCCAAGAGTGGCAAGAAGTATTTGCAGTGGAGCCACATATAATAATTTTCTGGGTCAAGGCGAATATTTTCACTTCAATCTGTGAGAGACACAATTTATAATGTGTTTTCAAAGACTGAAACACTATGTTGATATGCCTTTTCCAACCTAGACCTCACACTTTTGTCAAAGCTCATCACGTTGAAGCGTGTTTAACGTTCTTTCTAGGTTCATTATCCTCTGCCTCTTCTGCCTCCTCTTCTTCCTCTTTCTCCTCATCGTCACTTTCATCATCATTCAAAAAGTGCATTATTTTTTTTTTTGTGTGTGTTGTAAGTGGTTGAAATCCCTAGCAGGGAAAGGAAAGCCTTTTCGGGACAAGGACAGCATGAGTTCTCCTGCCCTGTGGAATTTGGTTTGGTTTCACACCCGTCCTGAGTGTATGAACAAA
Source organism: Salmo trutta (assembly GCF_901001165.1). Taxonomy (NCBI): domain Eukaryota; kingdom Metazoa; phylum Chordata; class Actinopteri; order Salmoniformes; family Salmonidae; genus Salmo; species Salmo trutta. The sequence goes on along the minus strand of NC_042972.1, from coordinate 47,390,366 downwards.
GGCACTATCTCCACTCCCATCTGGTCCTGCAAAGCTTTGGCAGGAGAAGACTCGGTGTCAGGGACTCGGGACAGTTATTTGCCTACGAAGCGTCACTGAAAGAAAATGCTGCCTTGGATGATATAATTCAGTAAGCAGCTCCCCAAACCTCAGGTTTGCTGTGGAAAGAATGGACAACCCATTCATACAGCTCAGAAGTCTGAGTAAAACTGGACAGTGTATCAGATATTACCCAGGCGTCACTGGTTCCTCTCTAGGTTTCTTCCTAGGTTCTGGCCTTTCTAGGGAGTTTTTCCTAGCCTGCTTCTACACCTGCATTGCTTGCTGTTTGGGGTTTTAGGCTGGGTTTCTGTACAGCACTTTGAGATATCAGCTGATGTAAGAAGGGCTTTATAAATAAATTTGATTTGATTGCATTTGGAGTCCATTGTTTATAGAAGCTCATGGTAATACCAAATACCAAAAATACCAAAAATAGTAGGGAACCTAGAGACAGTTTGTTCTCAGCAGTTACAGGCAGTCTATCTTTCCAAAGTACAATATATTGTATGTTCTGTTCAAAGAAAACATTTAGACAATTATTTCATTACACATATTGGCCAGATGACACAGATAATGAGTGCACTTTGAAATCAGAGTCTAAATATATCATTTGAGGTGTAGCTTAAATGTAGCATAGCCCAGACTGGTACTCTCTAGCTCTCCACAAGGGATAGAAATAACTATAATCTCAGTCTGCTATTTTCCTAATGGATAATTAGAGGGGGATTGTTTCCGATTAGCTCTTAATGTTGCTTACACAGGCCATTGCCTTGTTTCCGTGTATATTCAATTATCTTGCACTGAACCCCGCTCTATGGTGCACTGCTGGACATTTTACCTGGTACTACTGCGTATTTCAGCTGAGATTCAATGTGGTTGTTTGTTTTTTGTCCCGGATCACTCAAACATCTATGCCACGTGTCTGGTTCATTACTTCTTGAAATGTTGTGATCGCAAACCCAGCCAGCTGTTGTGGTTAAGAGCTTCAAGTTCCTTGGTGTCCACATCAACAACAAACTAGAATGGTCCAAACACATCAAGACAGTCGTGAAGAGGGCACGACAAAGCCTATTCCCCCTCAGGAAACTAAAAAGATTTGGCATGGGTCCTGAGATCCTCAAAAGGTTCTACAGCTGCAACATCGAGAGCATCCTGACCGGTTGCATCACTGCCTGGTACGGTATTTGCTCGGCCTCCGACTGCAAGGCACTTCAGAGGGTAGTGCGTACGGCCCTGTACATCACTGGGGCAAAGCTGCCTGCCATCTACACCAGGCGGTGTCAGAGGAAGGCCCTAAAAATTGTCAAAGACCCAAGCCACCCCAGTCATAGACTGTTCTCTCTACTACCGCATGGCAAGCGGTACCGGAGTGTCAAGTCTAGGACAAAAAGGCTTCTCAACAGTTTTTACCCCCAAGCCGTAAGACTCTTGAACAGGTAACCAAATGGTTACCCGGACTATTTGCATTGTGTGCCCCCCCAACCCCTCTTTTACGCTGCTGCTACTCTCTGTTTATCATATATGCATAGTCACTTTAACTATACATTCATGTACATACTACCTCAATTGGCCCGACCAACCAGTGCTCCCGCACATTGGCTAACCGGGCTATCTGCATTGTGTCCCGCCACCGGCCAACCCCTCTTTTACGCTACTGCTATTCTCTGTTCATCATATATGCATAGTCACTTTAACCATATCTACATGTACATACTACCTCAATAAGCCTGACTAACCGGTGTCTGTATATAGCCTTGCTACTGTTTTTTTTCGCACTATTGGTTAGAGCCTGTAAGTAAGCATTTCAATGTTGTATTCGGCGCACGTGACAAATACACTTTGATTTGATTTGGTGAGGCAACAATTCAGGAAGAACTAAACAAATGCTTCTCATTAGGACAAACGGCCTCGTCCTGAAGAGTAGAATTCCTGTTGCATTACGTTAAGTGTTCAAAAAAAGGAAGTGCCCATAAGTAGGTTATGCAGCCACGTCTGGATGGGAAAAGTCTAAACACAGCTAAGCTATTGGTTGAATGTCTGTGAGAAAAATGGAGGGATATCTCTGTCTCTTCATTTCAAAAGGGTTCCATTGTTTAACTAGAGCTCCGTCTTCCTTTTTGCACATGAAATGTATTCGTGGCCTGCTGTGTTTTAGTGCATGTTGAGTATAAATTCATCAAGAAACTGTAGTTCAATAATCCCTATCCTATAAGTATGGTTTTATCATGCTTGATTGTGCCGCACCAGTCTCCTAAATACCCACAGTGTAGCAGTAAGGTTGCCAGCGGTTACTTCACACTGCTTTGTTTAAATTGGAATTACTCTGTGAAGGATTGTGCCCAAACATCCCGGATTAGACTGAAATGTATTCATCCGAACGACTGCATTGAACCATCCATATAAAACCAACAGTTTATGTATGCCTTCTCATCCCAGCGGAAATCTGCTGTGCACACTATCCTGTTTCCAAATATTCCTCCAGCCTTGACCTATTTTTAAGAACACTAAATTATACACCTTCTGGGGTGGAAAAAAATGTGGATAAACCCCGGTATAGTCTACCAGTACCATCTGTGATTACAAAGTGAGGTGCAGACTATTTCCTATGTGTAACATGCATAAGGTTTTCAATAATTTAATATTTTGTTATTGTTAATTGACTGCGATCAATCAGTACTGTACTACACTCAGTACTGTTTTGCAGATAGAGATATGAATTTGAGAATGTTGTATAGCATCATACAAACAGAATTGATGGAATTCTGGCACACAGTGGCTGTGGTTATAGCAACATTGTCTGTGTGTTTTGATTATTCAGGTCAGACTTTGCCATAACACTGATATCTCTCAGGTGTCCGATGTTTACCAACCCTGGTTCACAGACAGAGACATAATGGCGCACCGACATTTAACTTCTGATACTGTTCACTCTTAGAAAAAAGGTGCTATCTAGAACCTAAAAGGGTTCTTTGGCTGTCCCCATAGGAGAACCCTTTGAAGAACCCTTTTTGGTTCCAGGTAGAACTCTTTCCACAGAGGGTTCTACCTAGAACCAACAATGGTTCTCCTACGGGGACAGCTGAAGAACCCTTTTGGAACCCTTTTTTCTAAGAGTGTATGTTGATGTATGATGGACAGACAACAGCTACAAGCCTAAACCTTTTAAACATTTTAAGACATTGTGTATCATGACACAACATTCCAGTTTTGGCTCACCAACAGTGCCAAATTAACTTTGACATCTTATTCCACCGAAGGTCAAATCGGGGACAGCGGAGGGTAGCTAACGGCAGTCTGTGTTTCAATTGTGAACGCAGCTTATTGCATTGACTGTAACACAGACTCCCTTCCAGCAAAGGCCCAATGAACACCTGAGAAAACTGGTTCAACCCGAAGTCAACCCGGTTCTGCTGGCCCAGTCTGTGCCAGGAGATAATATTTGTGTGGATTTGTTTGAACCCCACGGCCCCCAAAACATCTGATCATTCATGCTGCAGGTTTTTCGTTGGAGTAAAAACCACAGAAAACGAGTGACAGTTCAGCTCTCCATGAATGGTTTGAGAGGCGTTTAAAGCATTTGTTCCCTGGCTTTACACAAGGACAGATCCAAGGAATGTAGCCACTACACACCTGCTTAGAGACATACATACAACACCCAACCCCTTTCTCACTAAACCCACTGGTGTGCTTCCATGTTTACAGCACACTTCTTCCCATCCTCTCTGCATACATTACACTCAGCTCCACCATTGAGAGCATCCTGAATGGCTGCATCACCGCTTGGTATGGCAACTGCTCGGCATCCGATCGCAAGGCGTTACTGAGGATAGTACGCACGGCCCAGTACATCACTGGGGCCGAGCTTCATGCCATCCAGTACCTCTATATCAGCCACCCAAGTCATAGACTGTTCTCTCTGCTACCGCACGGCAAGCGGTATCGGAGACCAAAAGGTTCCTGAATAGCTTTTACCCCCAAGCCATAACTGCTGAACAGTTAATCAAGTTGCTACCCAGATTACTTGCATTTACCCATTTTTTTGTTGTTGCACTGACTCTCTTGCACCGGCTCTATGCACACTCACTGTACTCTACCCACACAGTGTGTGTGGGTGGGAAGGTGTATCTGCAGCTCCAGCCTTGTTGTCACCTCAGGTGTCACCCATTTCCCAAGAACTGTCCCTCCATCAAGACTGACCTACATGCCTTTCACACACTTCATCAAGTCCCTCTAATCCTCCAGATCATGTAGTCGACCGGTGTGCAGAGGGATAGGACGGCGGTGTTAAGGGGATGAGGGGTGACATGAATCACATGATCACATTGATGAATACAACCACGCAACGGTTTGGTTGGGAAACACTTTACACTACAAAGTGCCTGTGATCTTCATTTGTGATCAATTACTGAATTGAAATGTTGAAGTCATAAAAACCAAACCTGTGGTTTTAAATGGTCTGGCATCATTTCTGTGGGTCGACATAAATGTTTTGTCTGCTATTTATTTTTTGAAGAAGTGATAAGGATAAGAAGTGCCAAGTTGACTTAGTATCTCGCGTGTAGAAAGCTTCCAGACAATGTGTGGTGACACTGAGGATTCAACATGGAACTTCTGATTGGTTCTCTCTCCATCCTGTTTTGAACAGTCTCGGGTGTCCCTTTGCAAAATGAATCATCTGTTTCTAATATTACACACTTCCCACTAGTCACAGACATCAATTCAATGTCTATTCCACGTAAATGAAATGACGTGGAAAAAACGTTGATTCAACCAGTGTGTGCCCAGTGGGTTGTCCCTGGGCACACACTGGTTGAATCAACGTTGTTTCTGCATTGTTTCCACGTAACTAATGTATTTGTTAGTCCATTTGCAAGAATGCTGAGAGATTTACATAAGATCTATAGCAGATTACATTCTGAAGAAAATACTTATTTTTCAGGTAGATTTATCCCCTCTCTCACTTCATAGAGACCAGCTTTGTGTTCCAATTAACCAATGCCATTCATCACTTGACTTAAAATCGCATGCCAACACCATAGAAACACTTGAAAGACATGCAGCAATTATATTTTTGGTATTTCTATCTTTTTTCCCCAGCTGTACTGACTTAAAGAACCTTAAATCAGCAGTTGTCAAAACCTGACATCCTGCCTTTCCTGAATCTTGCTCCCCAAGACATAATGTTTATACATAGTTTATTTCCTACTCCCAGGCCCACAATAAAACGCCTATACATATTAAATTAGCTACTGTGTATGCGGCAAACAGATTAAGGTTAGATTTGGTTCATTTGAAATGGAGATTGCCGTTGTGTAGTTGTGACTTGGTGGTTGTCCTTCCTGGTTTCTCTCTGACCCAAATCCTTTCTCTCCACCTCCCAAAGTGTTTTCCCTCCATTCTTAAGTCTGTTATGTGAGCAACATCTCTGTGAAAAGACATAAATATTGCAAAGCTCATATAGTAATTGCTTTCCCAATAGATCTAAATGTATAGGCCGCTCTTTGTTTGAGGCAATCAAGAATTCCATACCTTGGCAAATGCATTTTATCACACCAATGAGAGGCCCACACTGGTGACGTTAGAACATTACCAATCCCATTGTCACATGTTTATGCCTCAGATTATATTGTGACGGTTGAGCTGCTGTTCACTGTCATAACACACAGAGAGGGACTGGGTGGTTATTCAGTTCTCACACCATCTGTCATCAGCATCCTCTGGAAGACGAGTGTGGCCTTGCCTTGCCAGTTCCCAGTTTGGACCCCTCCCTTCCCATGCAGCTCCAAAGAGCATGATCACAAGTCACCCTGAGACCAGTACTAACATGTTTTACCCACGGTTCCCTAACAGGGAACCCCAGGAACATTCAGTTCAACCATAGACACAGTGGTTGTTTTTTTTACTAACCCAAGATGGAACTGTCAAGCTTAACATGAACAGCATTATATAGGAATGTAACTAACAAAACTAATGTACAGTACAGCATGCCATTTCTGCAGAGCTTGCAAGGTTAGCATTACACACACTAGTTGATCGTGAAAAAAAGCAGTATGAACAAAGGGAACTGAAGCGTTGAGATAGATGAAAGTAGTGCTTTTGTAAGTACACCATGTTACAAAGCCACATGAAAACACATCCCCAAAAAAGCAATAACTCATCTTCACAGTCTCCCACATGACCCTCATGTTTCTGACATATCTAAAGAAGCCTGGCGATGATTACTATATGGCCTTGCTCCAAAACCTCCCAGAACACCCTCGTCACGCTGCTGAAACCTTGAGCTCTCTGTAGCTTTTCTTCAAGAAAACAGAGCGAGAAGGTTCATTGACGAAGTCCTACAGCCTTCTATCGATATCGCTCACTATATACAATAAAATATGCACTTTGTAATCAAATGAAAAGCACTCAGTTGTATGTTTTTACTTTTTTTTTTTAAATTTTACATCTGTGCATTTTGATGATCCAGGATAAAAACCCGATTCACACAATTTACCCTACTCTGACCCATCCAGTGTGTCTTGCCTTTGCCATGGAATGGGGCCCAAATAGAAGTTCACTATGTTTTTCTTTGTCGTTTATCAGTTTGCTTGAATCCTTCGATAGCAGTCTGGGGCTGGAGAGTTGGGATCAACTGTTGTCTCCACTAGGACCCAGTCTGTCTCTGTGCTGGACCCAACATAGAGTTGTCTGCACCCGATGTTGCCACCTCATCCCAGTTCATGGAAAACAGTCCTAGATGTCATCTGCAGAGAATTCCATAGCAGAGTGAATAGCCTAGTGAATAGCCTCTCCTTGTAAAATGTAGATACCATTCCTAACTCTGAATAATCACTGGGCGATATTCTCAAAATGGCTGATGGCCAAAATTAACATTTGGGTATTGCTGGTTATTGTTGATGTTTGTTTTCATGTTTTTATACATTCCGGAAAACAAATATTTAATTTAGTTTGACGCTAAGAGGGAGACTCCAGAGATCAGCCCCAGAATAAACAGCTAGAGGGAGCCTGTTATTCTGTGGTAAACAATAATGCATAATTATGAGAAAAATGGTCAGGAAACACAAACAAACAGTACTTTAGAAAATCTCATCATTCTCAGCAACACTACTGGAAATTGGAGAACCTCAGAAGGCAAAAGGGGTTTAATAGAACAATAATATATATATCACAGTTCAATGTTCCCAGTTGTTATGACCTCATCTACTATGTGTCTAACATGCCTCTGTGGATATTGTACAACATTTATGATTTTGCACATTTGAAAGATAACAGTCGCATTACTTCCAACATAGCCAATAAATACCATAAAGGTGTCAAATTGCATCACTTTTTACTCATGAGACACCTATTTATCACGTGGAAGAGCATTGTCTTATACATGACAGCAGTCTGCACTGATGGCAACTGCGTGTCACGTTAGAATGAAGACATCTGACGGAAGACAATGGCGGAAGAGTTGACGCATTACCTCAGTCTATAACTGACTGCTAGTGTGCTTTCTCTTTCTGTCACTCTGCCTCCAAGAGTCATTGATGAGCCTTTGGTTTAAGTCTTTGATAGGAATACATGTGGAATGGGTTTATAAAGCACAACATCACATGTAATTGGGTTTCCCAGAGAGTAGGCAGCCAATAGAAATGTGTTTCCCATCAGCAATATTATGGAGTCTGATGAACAAAGATGGACTCTGCTCACAAAAGATAGTTAAGCTGCCAGCGTGCTGGCCAGTCTTGTCCCGTCACTGAGCACAACTGGCGTTCCCTGTGAGTCGCCCTTCCATCATTGACAATTCAAATACTTTCATGACTGTAATACTTCCTGCCGAGATTGACAGAGAAACAGCCACAGACATGCACAAACAATCTCACACACACACACACACACACACACACACACACACACACACTTATAGGGATTGGCTAATAGAGTTCAAGTGTAGACTGCCTCTCTGATTCTATTACAATAATTGGCCAAAGGCCTAGCTGAAGGAATATGTTTTACATATTGTTTATGCTTCACATACAGTGGGGGAAAAAAGTATTTGATCCCCTGCTGATTTTGTACGTTTGCCCACTTACAAAGAAATTATCAGTCTATAATTTTAATGGTAGGTTTATTTGAACAGTGAGAGACAGAATAACAACAAAAATATCCAGAAAAACGCATGTCAAAAATGTTATAAAATGATTTGCATTTTAATGAGGGAAATAAGTATTTGACCCGTCTGCAAAACATGACTTAGTACTTGGTGGCAAAACCCTTGTTGGCAATCACAGAGGTCAAACGTTTCTTGTAGTTGGCCACCAGGTTTGCACACATCTCAGGAGATATTTTGTCCAACTCCTCTTTGCAGATCTTCTCCAAGTCATTAAGGTTTCGAGGCTGACGTTTGGCAACTCGAAACCTTCAGCTCCCTCCACAGATTTTCTATGGGATTAAGGTCTGGAGACTGGCTAGGCCACTCCGGGACCTTAATGTGCTTCTTCTTGAGCCACTCCTTTGTTGCCTTGGCCGTGTGTTTTGGGTCATTGTCATGCTGGAATACCTATCCACGACCCATTTTCAATGCATTGGCTGAGGGAAAGAGGTTCTCACCCAAGATTTGACGGTACATGGCCCCGTCTATCGTCCCTTTGATGCAGTGAAGTTGTCCTGTCCCCTTAGCAGAAAAAAACCCCTAACATAATGTTTCCACCTCCATGTTTGACGGTGGAGATGGTGTTCTTGGGGTCATAGGCAGCATTCCTCCTACTCCTCCAAACACAGCAAGTTGAGTTGATGCCAAAAAGCTCCATTTTGGTCTCATCTGACCACAACACTTTCACTTTCACCAGTTGTCCTCTGAATCATTCAGATGTTCATTGGAAAACTTCAGACGGGCATGTATATGTATTTTTGAGCAGGGGGACCTTGCGGGCGCTGCAGGATTTCAGTCCTTCACGGCGTAGTGTGTTACCAATTGTTTTCTTGGTGACTATGGTCCCAGCTGCCTTGAGATCATTGACAAGATCCTCCCGTGTAGTGCTGGGCTGATTCCTCACCGTTCTCATGATCATTGCAACTCCACGAGGTGAGATCTTGCATGGAGCCCAGGCCAAGGGATAATGACAGTTCTTTTGTGTTTCTTCCATTTGCGAATAATCGCATCAAATGTTGTCACCTTCTCACCAAGCTGCTTGGCGATGGTCTTGTAGCCTATTCCAGTCTTGTGTAGGTCTACAATCTTGTCCCTGACATCCTTGGAGAGCTCTTTGGTCTTGGCCATGGTGGAGAGTTTGGAATCTGATTGAGTGATTGCTTCTGTGGACAGGTGTCTTTTATACAGGTAACAAGCTGTGGTTAGGAGCACTCACTTTAAGAGTGTACTCCTAATCTCAGCTCGTTACCTGTATAAAAGACACCTGGGAGCCAGAAATCTTTCTGATTGAGAGGGGGTCAAATACTTATTTCCCTCATTAAAATGCAAATCAATTTATAACATTTTCGACATGCGCTTTTCTGGATATTTTTGTTGTTATTCTGTCTCTCACTGTTCAAATAAACCTACCATTAAAATTATAGACTGATCATTTATTTGTAAGTGGGCAAACGTACAAAATCAGCAGGAGATCAAATACTTTTTCCCCCCACTGTACAGTACCAGTCTAAAGTTTGGGCACAACTACTCATTCAAGGGTTTGTCTTTATTTTTTCTATTTTCTACATTGTGGAATAATAGTGAAGATATCAGAACTATGAAATAACACATGGAATCATGTAGTAACCAAAACTTTTTTTAACAAATTAAAATATATTTCAGATTTGAGATTCTTCAAAGTAGTCACCCTTTGCCTTGATGACAGCTTTGCACACTCTTGGCATTCTCTCAACCAGCTTCATGAGGTAGTCACCTGGAATGCATTTCAATTAACAGTTGTGCCTTGTTAAAAGTTCATTTGTGGAATTTCTTTCCTTCTTAATGTGTTTGAGCAAATCAATTGTGTTGTGACAAGGTATACAGAAGACAGCCCTATTTGGTAAAAGACCAAGTCCATATTATGGCAAGAACAGCTCAAATAAGCAAAGAGAAACGACAGTCCATCATTACCTTAAGACATGAAGGTCAGTTAATCCAGAAAATGTTGTAAAAATCATCAAGCGCTATGATGAAACTGCCTCTCGTGAGGACCGCCACAGGAAAGCAAGACCCAGAGTTACCTCTGCTGCAGAGGATAAGTTAATTCGAGTTACCAGCCTCAGAAATTGCAGCCCAAATAAATGCTTCACAGAGTTCAAGTAACAGACACATCTCAACATCAACTGTTCAGAGGAGACTATGTGAATCAGGCCTTCATGGTGAAATTGCTGCAAAGAAACCACTACTGAAGGACCCGAATAAGAAGAAGAGACTTGCTTGGGCCAAGGAACACGAGCAATGGATATTAGACCGGTGGAAATCTGTCCTTTGGTCTGATTAGTCCAAATGTAAAGATTTTTGGTTCCAACCGCCGTATCTTTGTGAGACACAGAGTAGGTGAATGGATGGTCTCTGCATGTGTGGTTCCCACCGTGAAGCATGGAGGAGGTTTGATGGTGTGGGAGTGCTTTCCCGGTGACACTGTCAGTGATTTAATTAGAATTCAAGGCACACTTAACTAGCATGGCTACCACAGCATTCTGCTGCGATACGCCATCCCGTCTGGTTTGCGCTTATTGGGACAATCATTTGCTGATTGAGAGAATGCCAAGAGTGTGCAAAGCTGTCATCAAGGCAAAGGGTGGCTACTTTGAAGAAACTAAAATAGATTTTGATTTGTTTAACACTTTTTTGGTTACTACATGATTCCATATGTGTTATTTCATAGTTTTGATGTCTTTCTTCACTATTATTCTACAATGTAGAAAATAGTCAAAATAAAGAATACCCTTGAATGAGTAGTTGTGTCCAAACATTTGACTGGTACTGTAGGTACAGGTAAGCATTTTCCGAATTGCCTTTTTTTTCACCCACATTTTTACAAGTATGGACTGATGGTGACTTAATGTTGTTGCTAGCAAATCCCGTGACCCGTTATCAAAACTCAACAGAGTACCACAGTAAGAGTCATAATACCCATAAAACCGAGCGGTGAAACAGGGAAATGGTTCCAATCGTTTTTCCACCATTCATTTTTCCAATAGGGGATTTTAGAAACACATCAAATAAGGGCTGTGTTTCATATAGGCTTACCCTGGCGTGACATTTTGATAACCATTTAAATCTCTAGGACAAGGTGACTTTTAGCAGTATATTCACCTGTAATTACCCCCCAAAAATGGAATGCTAATTAGTAGTCAGGTAACACAAATAGCCATAGCTCTTTCTAATAATGTCACATAGACACTAACATGGTTTGACAAAATGAGAAGTCATCCTCAGAGCACCATCCCTTCCTCCTACACACATTGTTACAAAGTACAGTATCTGTTTATGGCATTTGCAAATACAATATAGATAAATTCGTAATCTAAAACAATGATTCTAGGATCCACAATTAATTGGAGTCTGTTGCATAACATTTTCACTTAGTAAGTAGAACTACTACTATCTACAATCTGCCTACACTTGTAGCCAGCCTACCTGTCTTTGTAACTTGTAAATCACATAAAAAAAACGTAAAGAATGCCCTCTTCGATTGATGAATTATCATAGCAATCGTCTGATGATTGCCTTGCACTCAGGTGCGCGGCTCTTATGGCAGTTACGGTAGAGAATTCCTCCACATTTTTTTTCCCCGAGGAAGTCTCGGTCAATTAGTTTAGACAGTAAGGAGAGCTTGAAGTCAGTACTCCTCCAATGAGAAGCTAAAACACCCACTACTCTTGCTTCGATTTGTGGGAATCCCGGCGGAATTTTGGATTTATTTAAAAACATGGGATTTGAGTTGGATCGGTTTAAAGGGGCTGTGGACCCAGATTTTAAATGCAATTTGTGTAATAAAGTTCTAGAAGACCCGCTCACTACTCCGTGTGGTCACGTCTTCTGCGCTGGCTGTGTGCTGCCTTGGGTTGTCCAGCAAAGCAGTTGCCCCGTCAAATGTCAAAGGATCTCCACGAAAGAGCTGAACCACGTTCTCCCTCTGAAAAACCTGATTATGAAGCTGGACATAAAGTGTGACAACCATGCCAGAGGCTGTGAAAAAGTGGTGAAGCTGCAACATCTGGCAGAGCACACCGAGATGTGCGATTACTCGCCGGCAAAATGCAGGAATAAAGGATGCAACGAGGTGTTCAATCTGAAGGACATGGATGCACATATGCGCGAATCGTGTGATTGCAGACCGGTCGGGATATGCGAAAATGGATGTGGATTGATGCTCACCCACAAAGAGCAAAAACTAGACACCCATTGCTGTTTGAAAGCCCTGAAAGCACATAATAGTGCATTGCACGTGAAGGTGGTCAGCTTGGACAAAGAGTTCAAGAAGCAATCTTTGAAATCGAGCAAAAGAGAGAAATCTCTTCTTGCTCAACTCTCTGCTGTGCATAATGAGCTACAAATGACAGCACTGAAGTATCAGAAGAAATTCACTGAAAACAGTGCAAGGATCGACTCGCTGACTAAGACCCTTGCTCCCCCGTGCAAGGTAAATTCGTTTCAAATTCCAGAATTTGTGGCTATGGAATTTAATGCTGGTAGTTACTTAGTGATTGTCGAGGGTTCTATTGTGTGCTACTTTGTGTCACTTCTGTGTGCGTACTGTCATTATTTTCACATCTGGTCTTCGAGCGCTACTTTGTTGCATGTTCCGTTACTTATCAGAGGTTTGTGTTATTAACCAATGGAAAACTTTAGAGGTCCGATTGTCTGCAAGCCCTTGACCAGACAGACTTTGAGTCTCCTGTGGTCAAACACGCTTTTATTAGTCTACTACTTAAATAGCGTTTAATGTGATTTCCAACGACGAAGTAATTGTAGGGGCCAAGTAATGGTCAGAAGTGTTTCTTCTCCTCAGCTTGCCATACGTGTATGTCTGTCAGCTGCATTTCCAGCCAGCTGGCAGTCTGGGGGAGGGGCAAATATTTACTATTGTTCTGTACACATGACTCAGGTCACAATTACTTCCTCAAGGATCCGACAACCTCTTCAGGGTTGTTAGGGACTGTCTGTCTGAAGATGTTGGAAGAGACTGTGCTATTGTAATAACAACATCATACAAATGATAAAATATGTGCCTCGTTTTTGCCATGTTCTATAGCCAACTCAACACACTGGATAGAAATGGATATAGACCTCTCTTCTGGTCAGCTAGGGAGTGGTTGAAGTGTTTATGATGTTGTGTAAGTCCACATTAACCCATAGTGGAAGAGCAGTAGTACAAGGCTACAAGCATTCTGAATGTAAGGTAACAGAGAGACATCTTTTGGCCCTCACCTAGTGTTGTTGTGTTTTTCTCCCCTTTGTTTTTAACTGATAATGTGTGCTGCACCGCACAACCACACATTTACAAGATACCAATGATCAGTTATTATAACTAACATCATTTTTTTTCAGCCTGGTAAGAGGAAACACTTTCAACGGAGATCCAGGTTACTTATTTAGTGCTATGTGCGCTGTACAAACTCAGTGAAAGGGGACGCGTAAAGAAAGTTGTGCTCCTCCTTGACGCTCTAATCCCTGGAAACGTCTCCAAAGGTATCGTTTCTCATGTTATCCATGAAAGAAAAAGAGGGAAGCCAGAAAAACAAAAAATCTGAATGTGGATGATGTGGTTAGTTTTTTTTTTTTAAAGGATTTTTCTCTTCAGATTTTTCCTTCAGATTCAGTCAGAGCGCTATGAACAGGATTGTTTGGCAGAGGACTCAGTGCACATGTGGCAGTATCAAACGGAAAGACACAAGTGGAATTAACTGTTGGAGGCGGGCAATTTGGTGACTGTCGCTGCATTGCAAATCTTAAGCGAGCCATCGTCTCTGTTTCTTCTTGGGCTAGTTCAGGTCACGTGTTATCGGATCCTGTGAAATGTAGGACTAATTTCAGATTCAGGGTGACATATTTGGTCCACAAGCTACTGCCAAATATCAGTGGAGACAGTGACTGGTAGCCGCCTTTGACTGCTGGGTTTGGGGCACGGAATCTCAGAGACTTTTTGTTTTAAGCACAGTGAAAAATGGCACAGCCCAGCTTTCCAGTATTGCTATACTCTTGGTTTCTGATGTACAGAATTTAACAGAATAAGTAGACTGCCTAAGAATGACTTGGCTGGATATGGGAATGTTGTCTTTCACCTTGGTCCTGTCGTAAATAAGGCTACATATTGTAGGTTAGATGACTGAGAAGCAAGATCAGCACTGTCTGCGATGATTGCTGTCTGTCTGTGGGATTCAGTACCTTTCTGGCATGACATGCTTACCCAACTGGTTTTTAGAAGTCCTCAGTCCTCCTTACACATTGTCTTGGTTACTCAGTTCTGACAGATCTAGGCTATCCTTACAACATCTAAAAGGTAGAGACAAGGCTGAGTACATAAGACTAACTTCTTAACCTATACTTTTTCCCTATTCATATTTTTCATATTCCCAGATATTAGATGTGTTCAATTCCATGTTGAGTGACACAGAATCAGAATTTTCACTTAAAAATATGTCAAACAAAAACCCTTGATTTGCAAAGTTAATCAAACCATACAACTCTATTGTGTTATTGACTGTATGTTTGTTTATCCCATGTGTAACTCTGTGTTGTTGTTTTTGTCTCACCGCTTTGCTTTATCTTGGCCAGGTCGCAGTTGTATTTGGTTAGTGAAAAACACTAACCAACTAATTTTAACAATTTCCAAAAACACATGTACTTCAAGAACAGTGCAGATGCAAAGTTTGGTCACAGAATGAAAGTGTGCGCTGTTTGTGACCTCATTCTGTGACCAAACTTTGCATCTTGCGCTGTTCTTGAAGTACATGTGTTTTTAGAAAATGTTAAGTCTGTGTTACTGTGGAATTGCCCATATGCCATTATCCATTTAGTAAATGGCCAATAATTGTCTTTTCAATGTGGAACTCTGTTCACATGCGTCTACACAACTTGGTCCAGCAGCAGTGCACATTCTTCCATGGCGGACATATAAGCTAGTACTCTGTACCCTATCCTGTAGTGTATATGGTAGCCAGACTCAGTCATGACACTGTACATACCGTTAATATTTGCTTTTATATTTAGTCCCTGTATGCTATGACATACTCCATACTAGGATGACAGCTGACATGATGTCCCCCCCCCCCCCCCACTGCCCTCCTAAAAAGGTGGAGCGCTGACTGCACTGGTTTCCCAGCGTTCCACTTGTCATCCCTTCATTGACCGAGAAGTCTACTGCTGTATTAATATAAAAGAGCAAATGTCTTCTGGAGCGAGAGAAGGAGCAAGCGAAGGAAAATAGCATGAACCCTTACTTGAATCAGTCACTTAACAGCTCTTTCTCAGAGCTGTTGTAGATCCACACCAGTGATGTACTAAAATGTGAGAACAGGTGAATCTTTACCCTCTGCTACTAGCCATGTTGGTTATTGTGATACTTTCTTACATATCAATTTACTGTGTATGGAGTAGTCTGGGATTTTACCCTTTTTACTTCAGGCTATTTCTATACCTAAAATACTCCACTGACTTCTAAGTCAATTTCCTAGATTTTTTTTCAGTCCTTTCTACTTTGTCGTTCAGAGTTATTTTTGTGTCGTTTTGAAGTGAAAATAAGCGCCAGTTCTCCATCTCTCAGGGAGGGGGTGTCATTGAACAAAATCAATCATTTATGTTATTCGGTGACGTTTGTGGGTTGCTAATGACTACCTGTCTTCTGCCTGTGTCTGTCCACAGGGTGGGGAGACCAAAAACGTCACAGCCATCCTTCATCGGGAGGGCGGTTCTCTGGGCTTCAACATCGTGGGAGGAAGACCATGTACGGTAAGTTACAAGTGGAATCTATGCGGTTACTGTTTTATCTCGTTGATGGTCTGGCAAATGTCGTATGGGAAGTCCGGGATGGAGGCAAATACTTGAACCACAATGAATTATAATTTTGTGTTTTACCCCTTTACTGACATGGACATAGCTTAGACAGTAAAACACAGTGCACGTTTCTCTCTTGAGCCTATGTGGATGGATGAACCGCATCAATCAAGTTTTTATTGTGTTAGTATATTGGTTGGGTTTAGCGGATTTGGTTTTTCAGATAAAAACTATAATTACTTTATATGAGTGTTAAATGAAGGATTATGACTGTGCCTCCATTTTTTTATTATTTTTTTGTCTTTAATTGTGGGGACTGTGATGACATGGTAAACACAGACCAGCTGTGAAATGGGTCCTCTGCCTTGGGCTGATAACCCTTTATGACTTCTGTATTTGCTGTCTCACAGACAAGCATTAATGATTCCATGGAGTCCTCTGATAAGAGTGTCAGTGTTGAAAATATCACTGCTGACTTGGGATCCGAGCACATATTCACAAAGATTCTTAGAGTAGGAGTGCTGATATAGGATCAGTTTTTTGCCTTTTTCTAGATGATAATGAATAGAATAATATGGACAGGAGGGACCTGATCCAAGATCGGCACTCCTACTCTGAGATACTTTGAAAATTCAGGAACTGGGTCTCCCATACATGGAGCATCTCTGTCTCTGTCTCTCTCTGTCTCTCTGTGTGTGTGTGCAAAACTGGTCCCGTTGAAATGGTGTTCGCAGTATCTGTTTCACTGGGAAGGATGTGTGCCAAAGGGTTCCGCTCAGGGTTGTTTTTCTGGGTTTCATTACAAAAGCTGTAGTGACACACTTTGCCGTTGCGACTTGGATTATTACAGAAAGACTATTTTACAGGAGGAAACTATAAAAAAACGACCAAACATCCGAAGCAGATTTTTTTTTTCTTAATTCCATGGTCTTGTTGATTTGTAACTTTTCTCGTTCCCTTGACAGAACCACACATCAAGCTCAACCCAAAGAGAGTCCAGAGGATACAGTCAACTTGCTCGCGGTGTTTTTAAGGCTCCGGATGAATTCATAAAGAGGTCACCAAATCCTCCACGAGAAACGATTGATTCAAACGGAAATAACATAGAGCTTTTGCAGCTTTTGACACATGGCATTTTCATCCTTGACTGGGGCTGATACGATGGGGAGGCCAGGATGGGTTGGGCACCAGGATAACTATGATTAAGGGCTGGCCTTTGTAGAAAATAGAGGGTCTAAATTGCTGGGGATTCATGGCAAAGCATCAGGCTTCTCACACTGCCCTGTTGTGACATTCCCTTGGCACTCCGGGCCATTTTTTGGGGGCATCGTGTTGGTTTCACAGTAAACACTGTGCTGTGATGAGCTCGGAAAAAAGAGGAAGCAGACCTGAAATAATTAATTACAGCATTCACAGCTTGATTTCTGAGGTTTCTTTAAGTATTCCATAAAAATTTAGCACAGTATCGCACGACTTGGCAGAGGTTCGGGTTGGATTGATGTGGTTTTAAGAGGAGCTGAGATGGATGTTGGCAGTGGTTTTGTTAAGCCAATCATAGCTTTTACAACTCAGGGGTCACAGCCTCACCGATGGACGCAGAGTGTACCCATCCAACACATCCACTCAACATTTAGCCCCTCTAAGGGGTTGGGTCGCAGTCGCGCACTCCAGCCCTGGGAAACATGTCAACTGGCAGGCCATTTTGGCACTGGGGCTGTGTGGAGCACAATATTAAGCCCTGTGTAATGTGCACCTGCAACCCACTAGTGAGTCACTGCGGGCTGTTGATCCATGCAGTTAATCGCTGGGTTAATCCAGGCTGCGTTGATGACTGCAGTTGTGTTCACGTGACTGCAGGGTGTCTCTGGCCCTGATTGGTGAGAATGGGTAATGGGATAAACATTTAGAATTGTCTGCATATTATCCTCAGGACTTTTGGAAGTAGGTTAGGCAGTTTCAGCAAGAGACTTGTTTAATATTTTAAAGATATCATTTTTTTCTGATGAATTTGAAGTCAATTATCATGTATTATAGTTTCATAATTTTTTTATGTAGTCATCTTCAATGGTTACAATTATTTCTTATCCAATTTGATCAATGTGTAATCTGAGAGAGTTTCTCCCACAGGACGACCATGATGGCCCTTCGAATGAAGGGATCTTTGTATCGAAGATTGTTGAGAACGGACCAGCAGACAAGGAGGGAGGCCTTCAGATCCACGACAGAATAATGGAGGTATGTGACCTGTACCGTTTCATGTGAAGGCCAATTCAGTATGCAGCCCTTAAACCATATCTGGAGCCTTGGTATTCACATGCATACGTTGTACTGTTAGCACCAGAGAACCAGATACTGTACAACACCCTAGCCCACAACAGTAACCACTTCAAGCAGCAGTAACAAGTGGCTGAAATCCTGCTGTTCATTCAGATTCGTCATAAGCTCCCTTGACAATAGACAGATTGAGCCACCAAAACCGACAGCAATATACTTGGCGCCTAGTGACTTAAGACTGCTGGGGCCTCCAAGTGGCCTAGTCGCCTGGTCTGTAAGGAGAGATTAGTTCACATGCCGTGTGGATGTGTGTCAGTGTGACTTACTGGGAGAAGGGCTGTGTGAGGGGGATACCAGGGGGAATCGGTGTACTGGGTTATATGAGAGGACACCTCTATATAGGATCCTGTTATGCTCAGTTAATAGCCATTCATCTTGAATCAAGTTAAAATAATGCACATTTTGCTTAAAGGTGCAATATGCAGAAATCACTCCGCCATTTCCTGGTTGCTAAAATTCATATAGTAATTTCAGTTTATGTGACAAAACAAGCAATTGGGTCCAATGTGTATAGAATCATCGTACCATCTAAACCGCTGTGAAATATATTTTCAATAGCCAAAAATATTGTATTTTCAGCTGTTTAAGCTGGTGTACAAATCCAAAAGGAAAAGATTGAAAAATGTATCTTAAGAACTGGAAGCAAAGAAATGGCGCACATAGAACAGATGTACCGTTCATTAGATTTGCTTTCAAAGTTAATTTGGTTAGATCATCCAAAAAGTGACATATTGCAAGCTTTAAAGACGACATTGGACCCACATTGGTGTTTTTGTCTCTGTATTGTCTTTGACTTAGTGGGGGAGAAGTCACAGAGAGGAAGGTGGAGAACATTAAGAGAATGAGAACATTGAGGGTGGAACTAGGGACCCTATTCAGTGACGCTTTCTCAAGATGAGTGGGGTGACTAAACAAAACAGAACCAAATAAAAAACATAGTTGCTGAATCCCTGTGGTGCTTTTCATTTGATAGGGGATCTAATATCAGAGGTGGTTTAAGTTTCTCAGCAGCCATCTTTGTTACAGCTAAGCCGTAAAAATGACCTTGTCATATACGGATTGTTCCCTGGTTGAAGAGATGTGTAATTGAGTCAGTTCAGTTGTGTTTCCTACCTGGGGTGATGGAGGTCTCAGTGGGACCTAGTGATTCATTGAGGGGGGAAATGAATTCCAAGAACCCACCGGCAGTTCCGTGTACTGTACTCCCAACCCTGTGTGGCTAAACCAACAGTAGCCTCATCCTGCTATGTGGGGCGCCGTGCACAGCTGGAGCGTGCATTTTTAAACCCGCACCACCGGAACCCTTCCAGCACTGCCTCGTCTCTCCCACATATCTTCTGTTTCTTTCTTAAGTGCTGCTCAAACGACTCCTGCTTTTCTCTACTTTGAGGTTGGACGCACCACGATGCAGTTTAAAACGGCTTTTTGTTGATGTGGCACATTTTTATTAAGTTCCTGGCGTATTGTTATGTAGGCTATGTGAAAGTTGAAGACTGTATTCGTCCAAATCCACATAATTTAAATTTTTGGTGGATCACAGTCCTAGCTTAATGGTGGTATTATGCCCCTTTTTTTGTTGCTCAGATTCTCTATAAAGGACCGCGTAACCTGACAGCAAACAGGACATGGGTGTCACACATCATGCTTTAATATTCTGATTTCATTGTCCCTATCCCCTTTATAGTTGGGCCTACACAGGTGTGCGAGATGCAACAACGTTAGTGTTTACTCATCACCCCAAACCCACTTCTATTGCCTTTGAAAATCCAAGCTCTTTTATTTGTTTATGAACGCCATATGAAAGTAAAATCCCATCATGTGGATCACCACTCATTTCGTGCGTCGCAAAAAAGCTCCAGTGCCTTGGCCAGCTGCGGTGATCAGCTGGCGTAAATGGAGCCATTTACATAACATGCGGAACTAAGACGTAACGACAAGTTCAACTGAGGAGGTCATTTCTTTCATACATACTAACTAGTGATGGGGGGGGGTCGATAGAGTTAATTATCGGGATGTTATTTTTGATGTACCTTTTTTGGCAATATCACAATGATGTTTTTGCGCTCGTTGGCTGTTCCTGCTTGTTCTCCGTCTTCTTTTCAAACACTGAGCCAATTTATTTTCCGCACTTTTTTTATTTCCATGACTGATCAAAGCTAGTTCTCATGTCTCTCTCTTGTCCCTCTGCGGCAGACATGCGGTGAGCAAACACGTTTGGAACGTCGAATCGCAATAAAATCACAGTATCGAATCACGATCCATATAGAATCGCAATACATATCGTATCGGCACCTAAGAGTCGTGATAATACCGCGTCGTGAGGTCCCTGGCCATTCCCAGCCCTACTACAAACACACATAGTGTGGTGTTCTGTCTTCCTCTTGCGAAGGTGTTGGTTCCAATAAGTACACATGGATGTAACATGTCCATGATGATCCAGGATTGTTCCTCCTTAACAGACTCTTAGTGGAGGAGTGTGACCATGGCAGATGTCCCTCCTCTGCACCACTGCTAACACTTCAGCCTGGGATGAATCCGCTCATGAATGCCTCCTTGTTCGGCACAGACATTTTCTTATAACTTGGAGCAGTGTTTGCTTTTGCTCAGTCTCCACGAGCTGAAATTGTAATGCATAGGTTTGATTCAATTCAACTCATGGGGCTGGGTATAGGACGAAGAGTGTAATGTGCCTACTCGAAAGGGGACTTAGTTTAGCTACTATTTTCACTTTCGCTTTGAAATGAGAGAGCTGTGTTGAAGTAAGAAATAGCATTCGAGCATGTTTTTCTTTTTTTGTTGTTGGGATAGCTAGGCTCATCTAGCCCCAGTCTCTCAGGCGTTGATAAGTTCTTCACATTGACAGACCACACATGTGCTGTGTGTGTATGACACCACACTGACGCAAACACTGTTAGTGCCAATAAAAACGGAGCAAAAATGTGTGCTTTGCTGTTTTTGTCTCCAGGGAATGGCGCTGGATATTTACTCGCGTCTCACATGTTACGCTGAATCGTAGCATCTTTGTTTGAACGACTAAACCAATGTCACAATCCTAAAAGGACTGCCTGATCTCTCAGGATCGAGTTGTTGTTTTTGTAGGCATCCAAGTGCAAGAACGGGAAGAGAACGAGGACACCGAGCCTGAGACTACAGTTGTAAATGTCACCTTGTAAATCCTCTGCAAACACTCAGGTCATGGAGGGCGAACAACAACATCTACTTTCAAATAAACTAACATTGAGGAGATGCCAGTTCCAGTCTTGGAGGACATGTTATTGCCGGCAGAAATGTGTCCAACTTTAAAGTTAAACTCAGCGATATGACGTTGCCACGAGCAGCACCGGAGATATCGAGATGAGCGAGATGCAACACTTCGCTCTCACACAGTCACACACGGTATCTGCTCATGTGCACGGGTTCGCTTCACGCTGTTACAGCGTGGTAGCCACGGGACCAAAACAGCTGAGAAGTTGAGCCTCGCCCTTCAACGCTCTTAGTTGTTGCGGAAGTTGACCCACTATGCTGTTTACTTTCTGCAACAAAAATGTGATTTTTCTTCTTCAGACATTAGGTAGTTTATTGTTGTTAGAAGAGCGACTTCACAGTTTGGCTCCACAGACATGCATTGACTAGCCACCCTGAATAGAACCGAAATAGCATGCAATTTGTTTCAACACAACATAAACATACCGAGCGTAACATATGACAATGTTAATTCACCGGCAATGACTTGTGGTTTTTCTAATCTGCTTGGAAGTGCATGGGGAGGACTGTGGTGGGAAAATGGCTCAGTTTACAACCACATAAGTACTGCAGTAACACTATTTTGACAATGATAATATTATATTTACCTCTTGACACAATCAACCTCATTGCATTTGACTTACCCTCACCCTTCCTGTTATTTTTATTGACTTTGAAATGTGTATCATAAGTTGATGGAAATATGTTTAACTGCTACGACTGACTACTGCAAAAACGGCAATGTAACATTTTGTTTTGGGTACCTACTGACTGCCGTTTTGTACCCCCACAAATTCCCATATTAGGATTGGTTGAAGGATTGGTTACCATTCATCATGTCAATTCTGTGACCTGGTCCGTAGAGAAGGGAGGAGGTGACATCCTCGTCCAAGGTCTGGAATTCTGCGGGCCACACCAGAGGAGTCCCTCCTTATCTTCCTGTGACCGCTGAGCTGTGAGGTTACCCACAGTGCACCACTTAACACCCCATACCTCCCCCTAGTTATTTTAGTGACGACTCACCAGCCAGTCCCTCCCGGTGCTAAATGGCAGCCATCTGTGGAAGATGGCTGATTTAGAAATGTGAGTTGAGTGGAGGGGTGACCAAAGCATGCATGTTGATGAGGCCTAATTCTGTTTGAAGTCTTGGTGTTAGCATTCCTCCCACTTCCCAGACAGGCCAGGCTAGGGGGACAGAGATGTTTGGACAGTTGAGGGAAAACCAGCTCTGCTCTGCTGTGTTGCAAAGTGGCCTTGTCCCTACCCTATAGGGAAACATGGTGATCCCCCAAGTTTCAGCAAAAAAGCTTTTTGCTTAAAGTTTTGCTCAGAGTAGTTTGCGAACTTTATTTTTAAACCTGCACCACCTTTTGATATATATTTGAGTCTCTCAAAGTATATATTTTTTTGTATGTTACCTAAAATTGTATTTCAATCACGAGTGAACCTCTAGAACTTGGGTTAAAAGGATTTAGGGATATTCGTCACTTTGTATTAACTGCTTAACTGTTTTAATTCAGTATTCAATGTGAATGAATTGACTAAAATTGGATGTACTTCCAGTACATGAGTCTGTGATAGATTTAGACCTTTCCCAACCAGGGCCGCTCTCCTTCCGTTCCCTCAGAGGGACAGAATGCCAGTATGGTGTGGGCGGTCCGTACCCACTGTCACTAATAAGTTGTCACAGCACATGGCATCTTGGACAGGCTGAGTCACAAGTTCCCATGTGTTATTTCTGACCCGGAGGCTATGAGGAAAAGAAATGGCAGTTATTTCCCTAAGGGGATCACATGTTGTTTGGCATCCCGAGGCAAGAAGCAGGCCTTTGTCAGGGCCTTTATTGAATTTAGGCCCCCGTGCAATTGGCCTCTCTCTCTCTCTCGCTGTCTGTGTTTTTCTGTTTCTCTATTGCTCTCTCTTGCCCTTGCTCCCTACGCAATACTCAGTCTCTGTGGCCCTCCCTACTAAAGAGCTCTAGTCTACAGGCCCGGCAGGCAGGCCAGTTTCAGCAGCACAGGAAGGCACATTCCGAGGCTCTCTGGCTCAGCTAAGGCAGGGACATTAAATCAAATGCAACTTTTAAAGAGGCCATAATCAGCTTCTGGTGGTGGCCGCTGCACTGTGCCGGGCGCACACATGGGCAGAATGGCCGCCTTTGTGGTTTAAGCAGTAAGTGCCACCGACTGGAACAGTCACAAGGCACATCTTTGTTTTCCCTTCTCCATAGGGAAAAGAGAGCGAGGTTTATGAAGCTGTGGAGTGATTACATATACAACCCTGAGAGGGTGTGAGGTGAACTCGCTCCTTGCCGGTGCCGGCCAGCTCCTCTTTTTCTGCACCGCCACTGTACGCCAATGCCACACACAAAAAATATAGCATTTTCCACTGTGTTTAAACAGCGTCCTGCCTCAAAGGAGAGCCGACGGTTGATGATTTTCATGGAGACACGCTGTCTGGCCTACTGTAAATGTGTTTGCTTTGCTCCGACACCAGTCTAGTTAAAGGGTGGCTCGGCTCTCTCTTTATTCATGGGACCCACTCCCTTTAATTTATGGCCCCTGAAAGGTTTAGGGGGCAGAAATAGACAGGTGTAATTAAGGATGATTTTCCTGCCAATTAATCATTGGTATTGTGTAAGCGGCTCAGTAACAATAAGCTCAGGTTACCAGCTGCTCTCCCTGTCGGCCCCTGACTTCCCCTGTGGACTGCCCACTGTCTCCCTAATTAACTACCCTCAATTAAATGCTAATAGGCTGATTAACAGACCTTTGTTGTGCTGTATTGGCCCTGCATTTCCTCCTGGTGGCCCTCTGAAATGTGTAAAGACTGCAGCACGTTAATCACTGCCCACTCTTGAGTGATCTCTCTGGGCTCGGCAGGGACCGGTTTGGCCAGCTTCACGCTCCACTGTTCTCCAGCTTGTTTCACTGTGATTGATATCCTTATAAAAAAAGGCCCAGAGTCTGAACCACAGTTGTTTTCTATGATTTCATCTGTGTATTATGTGAACGACAAAAGTCAGGGAGGACTAGCGATTTAAGAAATGCTCCATGCAGTAAAATCAATTATGGGACAGAGGCTGCTGGTTATAACCCACAGCTGTACACTTCAGGATAAATCACACATAATGCTGACATGCATGTGGTTTGGGGTGGAAAGTTTGGGTGTAGGGTTTTATTTATAAAATAATCATAATTTTATGGGAATGGAGCTTTCCTAATATGGAGTTTAACAGATGGAAGAAGAGAAGTATATTTTCCTTAAGATACTTGGGACTGGGAGGTTTTTATGACACAGTCCAGCGTTGTAGTGATACATGGAAGTACTTTCCTGGTTTACTTCCTGGATGTTTTTTTCTTCTTCTAAAGTTGGCTTCAGACTGTGTGTGTGTGGCTGTTCCTATCGAAATAGCCATACTTTAATTTGAACAAAGTTTGTTCAATATTTCAATGGTCACATCGTGTTCCAACATTCAGCTGGCTGTATAGATTTCCAACTCTACAGACGTCTCATTTCCTATCATAAAGCATACGAGTGGATTTAATGTGTTCTCTTCAAATGGAAACTACGAGCTCCTGTGAGTGTTGAATTCATTTTCCATTCTTCACCAGTGCTTTAATCGGGTACATACGTTATGTTGAGCTATACTGTATATGCTGAAATTCATGGCAGGAAACTCTTCTTGCAGAGTGACATATAACAAACACCCCATAAAAGGTCTTTGTCTACCTGCACTGCAGCCAGACCTCCGTCTAAACTGCTTGGTAACTCAAACTCACTTTTCCATTGGAATACAGTCAAAGCTCTCCCAGGTGCCAGTGGGTGTAACTGTACAGTGTTTTGTTTTGTAAGGGACTTTTATTCAGGGAGAAGAACAAAGTGTTGACATTGTACGACAGGTAATTCTCCCTCTTCTGACTTGCAGATGATGGGTGATATCTGAGCTAATTAGAAAACATCACCTTGCATGTTTCTTTAGAGGAATAAACTACTGTACAAATCATGCAGAGAAAATGCTCTTCCATTCGCAGTACGTCACAAAGAGACACCTGCTCCAACATCTCAATAGGCTGTTGCCAGTCTGGACAGTGGACGGGTCACAACGTGTCATTGGATGCTGGAATGGTATCCCAGGATGCTTTGATGTAGCACAAATTCAAGCCTTCGTGGTGGCAGCCTGGCCGCCATTGTACAACACCCTCTTCCACTCGCTAATCGTGACAACATGGACAGCTTTAGAATTCTAATGCTCCCGTCCTCATGAGCCGTTTTTTTCAAGAGGGTTTTAGATAGACACCCTTTAAACTTGGCAAGAAAAGTGGAACCGGTGGCTGCTGCGCACCTTTCTGATGCAAATGTGCGAATAGAAAAACAATCTTCGTCAGCTTGGTTCATTGTGGATTACGCTGGTCTTTCCTTTCTCTCTCTCTCCCTCGAGAGGGATGTTTTGCTTTCAAGTGGTACCTTTGTCTGAATTAAACCTTTTTCTTTAAAAAGAAAAAGAGAGACATTGCCAGAACTTCCACAACTAGGAGGCAGTTGAGGAACTCACACACACACACACACACACACACACACACACACACACACACACACGTGGAGTGGGAGTTAGGCTAGGCTGGGGGCACCTCCCTCAAAATACTTACTTCCTCCACTCATGTCTCTTCTGTATGCCTCAATGAAGAGTAGAACTTTTCAGCTTCTCTCTCTCTCTCTCTCTCTCTCTCACTAGAGAAGGATTCGACAAAGTGCGTTACATGTTTAAATTAATGATATATATACCCATTGATTCTTAAAGAATATAACTTTATAAATGCCTCATGAGCTTAGTTCAACTGTCGTACCCCATCAGAACTCAAAATATAAGCTTATTTGACAAAATTATTTGTAAACAATGTACAGTGGCTAGAAAAATTATGTGAACCCTTTAGAATGACCTGGATTTCTGCATAAATTGGATCTGATCTTCACCTAAGGCACAACAATAGACAAACACAGTCTGCTTCAACTAATAATACACAAATTATTGTATTTTGTCTATCTTGAATACTATAATACTATAATAATCATTTAAACATTCACAGTGTAGGTTGGAAAAAGTATGTGAACCCCTTGGCTAATGGCTTCTCCAAAAGCTAATTGGAGTCAGCTAACCTGGAGTCCAATCAATGAGACGAGATTGGAGATGTTGGTTAGAGCTGCCTTGCCCTATAAAAAAACACTCACAAAATTTGAGTTTTCTATTCGCAAGAAGCATTGCCTGATGTGAACCATGCCTCGAACAAAAGAGATCTCAGAAGACCTAAGATTAAGAATTGTTGACTTGCATAAAGCTGGAAAGGGTTACGAAAGTACAGTTGAAGTCACTAGTTTACATACACACTGAGGTTGGAGTCATTAAAACTCGTTTTTCAACCACTCCACAAATTTCTTTTTAACAAACTATAGTTTTGGCAAGTCGGTTAGGACCTCTACTTTGTGCATGACACAAGTCATTTTTCCAACAATTGTTTATAGACAGATTATTTCACTTAGAATTGACTGTATCACAATTCCAGTGGGTCAGAAGTTTATATACACTAAGTTGACTGTGCCTTTAAATAGCTTGGACAATTCCAGAAAATGATATCATGGCTTTAGAAGCTTCTGATAGGCTAATTGGCATAATTTGAGTCAATTGGAGGTATACCTGTGGATGTATTTCAAGGCCTACCTTCAAACTCAGTGCCTCTTTGCTTGACATCATGGGAAAATCAAAAGAAATCAGCCAAGAACTGATTTTGTTTTTTTTTACCTCCACAAGTGGTTCATCCTTGGGAGCAATTTCCAAACGCCTGAA
The DNA here is from genome assembly GCF_901001165.1 of Salmo trutta. Taxonomy (NCBI): domain Eukaryota; kingdom Metazoa; phylum Chordata; class Actinopteri; order Salmoniformes; family Salmonidae; genus Salmo; species Salmo trutta. Next base: position 47,362,947 of record NC_042972.1, on the reverse strand, counting down.
GGTACCACGTTCATCTGTACAAACAATAGTACGCAAGTATAAACACCGTGGGACCATGCAGCCGTTATACCGCCGTAATCGGCCTGTGTGTAGCTGGTGTAGAGAGTCAGGCGCAGGACAGCCGATATGAGTAATCAACGTATTTACTCAAGTATTCACAAAATACAACACAATATACAGAGCCCACAATAACGGACCGTATACAAGACAAACAATTACTCACAAACAAACATGGGGGAACAGAGGGTTAAATAGTGAACAAGTAATTGGGGGATTGAAACCAGGTGTGAAAGACAAAACAAATGGAAAATGAAAAGTGGATCGGCGATGGCTAGAAGGCCGGTGACGTCGACCGCCGAACGCCACCCGAACAAGGAGAGGGACCGACTTCGGCCGAAGTCGTGACAACCACTCAGGAAGGAGAAGCCTTCTGTCTCCTAGAGATGAACGTATTTTGGTGCGAAAAGTGCAAATCAATCCCAGAACAACAGCAAAGGACCTTGTGAAGATGCTGGAGGAAACGGGTACAAAAGTATCTACATCCACAGTAAAATGAGTCCTATATCAACATAACCTGAATGGCCGCTCAGCAAGGAAGAAGCCACTGCTCCAAAACCTCCATAAAAAAGCCAGACTACGGTTTGCAACTGCACATGGGGACAAAGATCGGACTTTTTGGAGAAATGTCCTCTGGTCTGATGAAACAAAATAGAACTGTTTGGCCATAATGACCATCGTTATGTTTGGAGGACAAAGGGGGAGGCTTGCAAGCCGAAGAACACCATCCCGACCGTGAAGCATGAGGGTGGCAGCATCATGTTGCCGGGGTGCTTTGCTGCAGGAGGGACTGGTGCACTTCACAAAATAGATGGCTTCATGAGGAAGGAAAAGTATGTGGATATATTGATGCAAAATCTCAAGACATCAGTCAGGAAGTTAAAGCTTGGTCGCAAATGAGTCTTCCAAATGGACAATGATACCAAGCATACTTCCAAAGTTGTGGCAAAATGGCTTAAGGACAACAAAGTCAAGGTATTGGAGTGGCCATCACAAAGCCCTGACCTCAATCCTGTCGTGTCTTTGGCTATGCCGGATTAAGTGATATGACATGCTAACTTAAAGTCGGGGCACCACAGAAGAACGTTTATAGAGCTGTTATCTTCTGAATAAACTCTTAAAATACTTAGTAATATTTTACATCGATAGCAGTCAATATTAACCCTTATCTTATTTTCAGTCTCATCATGAAAGTTGTAAATTCTTGGTTATCTTCACGAACCCTGGCTAACAAGTTGAATCAGCAATGCAAAATTGGGTTTAATTATTTATTTACTAAATACCTAACTAATCACACAGAATTACAAATACCCAGAATACAATGATGTCGTACAGAAAACGTCCTGGTGAACGGAGCCTGTATCATGGCTGGTTACACAAAGGAAAGGGGGTTGGGCTTGAATGAAAGAGCGGGAAGATTTAGGAACAAAGAAACAGCAGCTATGCTATCGTAAATACATTATCTTATGCATTCTAAATTACCGCCCATTTGGACAAGGAAAATGCAATAAATATTTACTCTGAGCTGCGCTTCGGTAGATTGGTCGTAGATGCTGGCCGGGTTGGCCAACAGATCTTCCTGTAGTGTAGTGGAAGAATGTCAATATTGGCAAATTGGATACGTGGTGGTATCTTCGTCTGGTTGTTAGACTGGATCCGTCGTCCGTCCTTTCCTAGCCCACGTTAGCAGCGGCTAACTCAACGGCTAGGAAGTATCACTTCTGTAGTGAATAAGCTCAAAGTTCATACCATTCGCCATCAAAGCTCACGCCGAGGTTGGCTTAGTTCTGTCCTTGATGTGGTTTAGTTAACATTTGTGTCCTTCTGACGCAGAGGCTGCAGTCCTCCCGTACTGGAACCACCTGAATGTCTTTTCGTCAAAGACTTATATAGTGGAGAGGAGGGAAGGAGGTGTTTCATCGTTTATAACCCCATGTCTCTTCACAGGGTTGGCCACTGATCGGGCAGGGCCCTTTCCTTATGAAAACCCAATTGTCTCATTTGGAAGCTAAAATTACATTTAATCTCCTAACAAACAATTTCAATATCAAACATTTCAATTGCATAACAATTCCATGTGACTCTGATAACTAGAGGGTGTATACTTTCTCAGGTACAGTTTATGTCGTCCTGTCATCAATCATAATGTCTCAGATAACAATGAACTGACATACATACTCATTACGTTATCAAGCATATTTCCAACTGGTTTTATTATCAAAAGATGGTTCCTTTTCCCCATTTGTTTGATGTTCCCAGACTCTCTATATTTAACACAGGCTATTCAAGTCCTTCAGTAGGGTCAGAGAGAGAGGGGAAGGGAGAAGGGTATTTATGGGGGGGTCATAAACCTTACCCACAGGCCAACGTCATGACAATCCTATAGAACATTTGTATGCAGAACTGAAAAAGTGTGTGCGAGCAAGGAGGCCTACAAACCTGACTCAGTTATACCAGCTCTTTCAGGAGGAATGGGCCAAAATTCACCCAACTTATTGTGGGAAGCATGTGGAAGGCTACCTGTAATGTTTGACCCAATTTAAAGGCAATGCTACCAAATACTAATTGAGTGTATGTAAACTTCTGACCCACTGAGAATGTGATGAAAGAAATGAAAGCTGAAATAAATCATTCTCTCTGCTAATATTCTGACATTTCATATTCTTAAAATAAAGTGATGATCCTAATTTACCTAAGACAGGGACTTTTTACTAGGATTAAATGTCAGGAATTGTGAAACTGAGTTTAAATGTATTTGGCTAAGGTGTATGTAAACTTCCGACTTCAACTGTATCTCTAAAAGCCTTGATGTTCATCAGTCCACAGTAAGACAAATTGTCTATTAATTGAGAGTTCAGCACTGTTGCTATGACTGCAAGAGCACAGTGCAGGATGCTCAATGAGGTTAAGAAGAATCCTAGCGTGTCAGCTAAAGACTTACAGAAATATCTGGAACATGCTAAAATCTCTGACGAGTCTACGATTCGTAAAAAACTAAACAAGAATGGTGTTCATGGGAGGACACCACGGAAGAAGCCTCTGCTGTCCAAAAAAAGTCTGAAGTTTGCAAAAGTTCACCTGGATGTTCCACAGGGGTTACTGGCAACATATTCTGTGGACAGATGAAACTACAGTTGAGTAGTATGGAAGGAACACACAACACTATGTGCGGTGGGAAAAAAAGGCACAGCACACCAACATCAAAACCTCATCCCAACTGTAACGTATGGTGGAGGGAGCTTCATGGTTTGTGGCTGCTTTGCTGCCTCAGTGCCTGGACAGCTTGCTATCATCAACAGTAAAATGAATTCCCAAGTTTATCGAGATAGCTTAACATTCTCCTGCAAAATATCTGTCCGCCAATTGAAGCTCAACAGATGTTGGGTGATGCAACAGGACAACGACCCAAAACACATAAGTAAATCAACAACAGAATGGCTTCAACAGAAGAAAATGCGCCAGAGTCCTGACCTCAACCCGATTTGAGATGCTGTGGCATGACCTCGAGAGCAGTTCACACCAGACAGCCCAAGAATATTGCTGAACTGAAACAGTTTTGTAAAGAGGAATGGTCCAAAATTCCTCCTGACCGTTGTGCAGGTCTGATCCGCAACTACATAAAATGTTTGGTTGAGGTTATTGCTGCCAAAGGAGGGTCAACCAGTTATTAAATCCAAGGGTTCACATACTTTTCCCACCCTGCACTGTGAATATTTACACGGTGTGTTCAATAAAGACATGAAAACGTATAATTGTTTGTGTTATTAGTTTAAGCAGACTGTGTTTGTCTGTTGTGACCTGGATGAAGATCAGATCAAATCTTATGTCCGATTTATGCAGAAATCCAGGTATTTCCAAAGGGTTCACATACTTTTTCTTGCCACTGTAATTGTAAACTAACACTATATAGCCTCAAAACATGATTAAAACTAATTTTGACATCCCGGATGGTCAGTCTTGGTATTCATAGCTCTATAAATGAATTTGAAAGTGGTTACATTTCTCTGGCCCCATCCCTTAGCTTTTTACCAAAACAGTGGTGGGGTGCCTACGCTTTGTTATTGTTTGAACTGCAGATTACACCTTTAATCAAGAAACATATCTGTTCGTCATTACAAGATGTGGGGGAACATCATTTAAGCAAAACCACTGTCATTGCCAATGTTACCACATACACCAGTATGGTATGTGTTTAAATGGTCTGTGTTGCTGAGTTGTGTTACACCAACTACTAACTATCATAGCTGCAGTGTTGGTTAAAGCTTCAAGAGTGTCACAGAAAACTATTTCTTGATGCGTCATCTGCTGTTTCAAATGTATGTACAGCACAAAGAATGTTCAATCTCACGTGGCTCATTATTTGGGTTGTTTAACAAAATGAGTGCCTTTTTGCGTCCCTTTGATATTTTAAGTAGAAATCGTGCACGAATATAGAGTTTTAAAAGGGTGTTCTATTAAATAAAGTGCCCTTTAATGTAGACCACATGGAGAATTCAATAAATCATATTTTCAATATGAATAAAGACTTGCTAAAGTGCCAAAAGATTAGTCATCTCGTTTTAATATGGTAAAAATATTAGTTAAAAAAATAGATTTTATAAAAAAAACATTGAACATCTAATATTCAAATCACAGTGTAAAAAACAGGTGAGCTGGTTCTACTCTTTTCAGCCATTTTCTGGTGTTTTGTGGTGGAAAACTGAGCGGGTCGAGCACAACACGTCAACCCTGTTATCCATAGATAGATAGTCTAGACATTTTTAAGGTCCAGTGCACTCAATAACATGATTTCCTGTGTTTTATATATATTTCCACACTATAAGGTTGGAATAATACTGTGTAATTATGAACATGATAATGCCCTTTTAGTGTAAGAGCTGTTTGAAACGACTGCCTGAAATGTCAGCTTGTATTGTTGGGATGGTGTTTTGGCCTGCCTCACCAGGCGGTAAATGAGTTAATAGACCAATAAGAAAGAGAGAGTCAAACCTCACTGCCAATAACAGCTAATTTTAAATGTTCCCCTCCCAACTCAGACAACTCCCAGACAGTCCTAGCTAAATTCTTGCTTGAGCAGTTGCCCTTGCTAAAAAGCTATTTTTGTTTCTTTTAGACCATTTTTATTGAAAACAATCACAGTAAGGCACTTAATTGTTAGCCAGATTTTCCCCTCCCTATTGCACACAACAAGCTTCCATTCCCCCTGTCAGAAGGGGATTTCTGGCTGATTTAAGATAAAACCGTCAACCCTGTTACGGTCAACCCTGTTACCATCAACCCTGTTACTTTATCTGGCACTTAATAGGAACTTACTACTGTCGTTTTGTTATTTAACCTCTTGAGATGGGAAAACGTGTTTTTTTTCAGAAGTTGAACATGTGCTCTTTATGACAGAATCTTAAAATGAGGTGAAATCAGAAGTTTTCACACTTCTCAAAAGGCACCGAAATGGTGAAGCGACCCATTTACTGAATCTGTGCTGGGCACAAAACTACTCGGCTCTCTACGTTCCTTTCTTAACTTGATTTAGTGTGTGTAACAATATGACATCTCTCTCATAGAATCTATAAAGTCGGTCCCATCTCACTTTCTCTCTCCCTACCCATCTATTTCACACGCATATAGACACTCGCACTCCTGCTCTGCAGTTGGAAAAAGTTAGAAAATCCTTTAGATTACAACACATGATAGCGCTAAGGCAGAGAAAATAACTCCTGGGCCAGATGGCGAGACGCAGGAGACCACCGAGTGGAGAGCAGAGCGGCGTGTCAAGGTCAATGTCAGGGTGTCAATAAAGTTGCCTTTACCGCCCCTCCTCCGCCAACTGGGAAGCTTTCATTAGCCCTCATATCGGGACACATAGGACCAATCAAAAAAGCATGGGATGCAGACGAAGCCATAAACTGTGCATTCCTTTAGTTCCCATCACAATTTTCCATAAAAACGGATTTTCCCTGCTATGTTTGAAAGAGACAGAGCACGAGGCCAGATATGTGATTGATATGTGCAGGTGGTTTCCGGATATCCCCATGAGTAAAGTGCTCCCTCCGAACTTGAAAATGATTATTCTTTTCCCCCTTTGCCATCCTATGAAAACAGTAGTGTAGAGCTGAGAGGCAGGATAGTTCAGGAAATGAAGAAGGGAGAAAAAAAGGTGTAATTGAAGCACATTGTTTAACGCCATGCCTGCTCTAGCTGGACAATGAGCCATTGTGGACTAAACTGCTACGTTTTGCACCTTCTGTCCATCAGCCAAGACACTGCAAGCAAAGCCTGCTCAGGTTTACTTTTAAAGACGTATTTTTCTTTTACTGACATGTTCATTAATCCATTCTCCATTTACAATCTGCTCTGCTATTTTCTGAGGAGAACGAAGCAGTGGAAACACTAGAGAAAGGACTCTTACGTTGAAATACTTTTCTACCTCAAAGAAAGGTTTACACTATATGTTATTCTCCTGCGGTGAGTAGAGTGCAACCTGAACCTATCTGTCTGGGTTCCCACTGAGTCTCAAGACAGTGGTGTCTAATACACTCAGACCCCATGCCCTGCACTCACTGCAGGAAGTTTCAGAGCTGGTCTAACAATGAGCAGACACAGAGAGCCAGGGTCAGAGATGAAACAGACCTCAGGCAAAGGGGCGTTGTTTATCACCCCGGGAGAGCAGAGAGTAGGGTGGGCATGTGGAGGGGGCGACAGCCAACAGAGGGACAGATTTAGGGAGTGTCCTGTTGTTGGACAAGGTAAGTTATGTTGAATAAACCTCCCCACATCTGCAGAGGGACTTCAGTTACTGACAGCTCCTCTGGCAGTCTGACAACAAGGTGCTCCTTTCTGGACTGCTGAAGGAGTCAGTTTGTGTGTGTGTGTGTGCGTCTCACTCTCGTTTCTTTTCTCTGTCTATATTTCTCTTTATCTTGCTATTCCTCTCCTCCCTGATTGACCTTGTGCTTAACTATGCTAGTTAGTCTTGCCAACGTCATCTAGGTTGATGCCAGACATCTTGTTTTCATATCTGATGCCATCATCTAGCCTTATTCTGTCAGGACACGTACTCTCAGGGTTAAGAAAGATTAGAAGCGGGAAGAAACAACAAGGAAAATATGATATGGGAGGAGTTCATGCCATGCCCACCTGAAGTTGTGATGTAGATAAAGTGGAACTAGGCCGTGCAAAGTGTACACGTCATCACCTTGGACAGGATTCAAAATCCTCACTTTATTAAACAGGAAGATGAATTTAGGGCATGAGTAGTGTTACGTATACTAGGTACTTCTGTTTGTATTCCAGCAGTTGAATTCAAGGATTAAGAAAGCAGACATTTTACTGTATGTTAGAAGACAAGCTAATAAACAGGGTAAGTAGAGAATTTGCACCTCTGTGTCCATGTCTAATGCCACTCTGTTTTCTGCTGTCATAACTGTCAAGTAGAGATAAGTAGAAACGCTTAAATCCTCCCTGTTCCTCTGGTCTTAGGGGCATACAGTGCTTTTGGAAAGTATTCAGACCCCTTGGCTTTTTTTAATAAAATGGATTAAAATAACAAATGTTCCTCATCAATCTACACACAATACCCCAAATTGACAAAGCATTTAGATCCTTTGCTATGAGACTCTAAATTGAGCTCAGGTGCATCTTGTTTCCATTGATCATGCTTGAGATGTTTCTACAACTTGCTTAGAGTCCACCTGTAGTAAATTCAATTGATTTGGACATGATTTGGAAAGGCACACGCCTGTCTATATAAAGGTCCCACAGTTGACTGTGCATGTCAGAGAAAAGGGAGGTGACCAAGAACCTGATGGTCACTTTGACATTTCCTCTGTGGAGATGGGAGGACCTTCTATCTGGTCAGATGAAACCAAGATTGAACACTTTGGCCTGAATGGCAAGCGTCACGTCTGGAGGAAACCTGGCACCATCCCTATGGTGAAGCATGGTAGTGGCAGCATCATGCTGTGGGGATAATTTTTAGCGGCAGGGACTGGGAGACTAGTCAGGGTCGAGGGAAAGATGAACGGAGCAAAGTACAGAGAGATCCTTGATGAAAACCTACTCCACAGCGCTCAGTACTTCAGACTGGGGCAAATTTTCACCTTCCAACAGGACCACGACACTAAGCACAGAGCTAAGACAATGCAGGAGTGGCTTCGGGACAAGTCTCTGAATGTCCTTGAGTGGCCCAGCCAGAGCCCGGACTTGAACCCGATCGAACATCTCTGGAGAGACCTGAAAATAGTTGTGCAGTAATGCTCCCCATCCAAACTGACAGAGCTTAAGAGGATCTGCAGAGAAGAATGGGAGAAATTCCCAAAGTGCTGAGTAAATTTGCTAAAATAAAAAATAAAAAATGTGCTTTGTCATTATGGGGTATTGTGTGTAGATTGATGAGGAAAAAAAAGATTTAATCAATTTTAGAATAAGGCCGTAACCTAACAAAATGTGAAAAAAGTCAAGGGGTCTGAATACTTCCCGAAGGCACTGTAGGTTGGGCCAGAGTGGGTGGAGAGAGAAAGAGAGGCTGAAGGAACACAACATATTTTAACCGTCTGCCTGCTACTCTGTGCTCCTCTCCAGCCGTGCTATATCAGGCCAGCAGCTGCTGTCTCTCTGCTAAGGCATGCTGCATGCCTGCCTGGGCTGGGCTTTTACGCACACTACACCGGATCTTACACAAGGCCCTTTATTTTGGGGCTTATGACCCTCCTACAATAACAACCAGACTTGGCTCAATGTTTATTAGCTGGGAAATATGACAACATTTATTTGTGTCTGTCATGAGAGGCCATAGGTGTCTAAATAGATGTGGAATCGTTAGCCAAAGTGACTCGGGAGTTGTGGGTTTTGAGAAGGAAGGTGTCTCAGGTGAACGTTACAGAATAGGCAGACCAGTCGGCGTACTTTTGTGTTCTACACTCAAATTCCTTGACACTGAGCCAAAGAAATGTAAGCCCTCTCCCAGCTGTCCCTTGGCACATCCAGGCATGGCCTTTATCTGATTTGGGAGAGTTTGAGTGTGTGCAGCGTGATCAGTGAACAGTACCTCTGTGGCCTGCAACCTATTCAGCCGTCACACTAGAGCCTGGGGAGCTCTGCTCTCCTCAAACAACACAGGCAAACACAATGTAACAGCCATGTGTTTGCTAGCTAGTGACTCCAGCCAAGCCAACCTGCCCTGCATGCTCAACAAGCTCAAGCAGTCGCACAATCCAGAGGGAATCAGAGCTTCTCTCTCGCTCTGCCTTTCTTGAATTATGTTTTTTTATAACTTGACATTTTTGAAAAATCTTGGAATCAATGGCTGCAGCAATATTTTGAAACAAGAACACCTTGTGCTAAAGCTAGCTATGAAAATGAGAACCACATGTTTGGCCACATTTTGTACATAAAGGTATGTTTTAAAGAAAAAATGTCAGCTTTTCTCTGTTTCTCCTGGACCTCTTACCAGTCCCTTACCTACAAGCAGCAGACAAAGCCAGCCACAATCACAGGACAGAAATTCCCTGGTGCTCTAGAATGCATTTCATCTTCCTTTAATAAGGAACATTTCCGCCTTAGAAAACTCAAACAGTAAATAGGAAATGTTCACATCACCGGCTACCCACAATTTAACATTTCAGGCATTATGAAAGTCAATGTTATTTTCACTTAATTTAGTCGGCAGAGAAGTGCTTCCAGACTGTTAATGTCTATCACAGGAGAAACGGAGTCTTCTGATTATTTTGTTGTAAAAGTGCAAATAAACCTTGTATGGGTCTTGACCCCACTGATCTGAACCAAATGTGCCGTGCTTTCCGATCTTTGTTGAAAGCATTACCAAGTTTACCTTTTTCCACAGTTGCCTTCCTTCCTTCCCTAAGCTCTTCCTCAGCGAATGTTGCTATAAAACATTCCCTGGGCAAGAACATCACTCCGCATGTAACAGGGCATGCTTTATCTATACTGTGTGTTTATTGACACAACTTCATTTGTCAGGTAGTCAGCAGGCAGGTTTTAGACAAATATACAGTGCATTCGGGAAGTGTTCAGACCACTTCCCTTTTTCCACATTTTGTTACGTTACAGCCTTATTCTGAAATGGATTAAAAAAATACATCTCTCATCAATCTACACACAATACCCCATAATGACAAAGTGAAAACAGGTTTTTTGACATTTTTGAAAATGTATTTAAAAATGAAAAACATAAGTATTCAGACCCTTTGCTGTGAGACTTGAAATTGAGCTCAGGTGCATCCTGCATCCATTGATCATCCTTGAGATGTTTCTGCAACTTGATTGGAGTCCACCTGTGGTAAATTGAATTGATTGGACATGAATTGGAAAGGCACACACCTGTCTATATAAGGTCCCAAAGTTGACAGTGCATGTCTGAGCAAAAACTAAGCCATGAGGTCGAAGGAATTGTCTGTAGAGCTCCGAGACAAGATTGTATCGAGGCACAGATCTGGGGAAGGGTACCAAAAAAATTCTGCAGCATTGAAGGTCCCCAAGAACACAGTGGTCTCCATCATTCTTAAATGGAAGAAGTTGCGGGGAAGAAGGGCCTTGGTCAGGGAGGTGACCAAGAACCCGATGGTCACTCTGACAAAGCTCCAGAGTTCCTCTGTGTAAATGGGAGAACCTTCCAGAAGGACAACCATCTCTGCAGCACGCCACCAATCAGGCCTTTATGGTAGAGTGGTCAGATGGAAGCCACTCCTCAGTAAAAGGCACATGACAGCCCCCTGGTCTGATGAACCCAAGATTGAACTCTTTGGCCTGAATGCCAAGCGTCATGTATGGAGGAAACCTGGCACCATCCCTACTGTGAAGCATGGTGGTGGCAGCATCATGCTGTGGGGATGTTTTTCAGAGGCAGGGACTGAGAGACTAGTCAGGGTCGAGGCAAAGATGAACGGAGCAAAGTACAGAGCGATCCTTGATGAAAACCTGCTCCAGAGTGCTCAGGACTTCAGACTGGGGCAAAGGTTCCCCTTCCAAAGGACAACGACCCTAAGCACACAGCCAAGACAATGCAGGAGTGGCTTCAGGACAAGTCTCTGAATGTCCTTGAGTGGTCCAGCCAGAGCCCGGACTTGAACCCGATCAAACCTCTCTGGAGAGACCAGAACATAGCTGTGCAGCGACGCTCCCCATCCAACCTGACAGAGTTTGAGAGGATCTGCAGAGAAGAATGGAAGATACTCCCCAAATACAGGTGTGCCAAGCTTGTTGCGTCATACCCAAGAAAACTTGAGGCTGTAATTGCTGCCAAAGGTGCTTCAACAAAATTCTGAGTAAAGGGTCTGAATACTTATGTAAAGTTGATATTTAATTGCTTTATATTTTAATACATTCGTCATTATTTAATCCATTTTAGAAGGCTGTAATGTAACAAATTGTAGAAAAAGTAAAGGTCTGAATACTTTCCGAATGCACTGTACACATGTTTTTGTGAACCCAGCTTTTGAAAACAAAACAACTTTAAAATATGTTTAAAATGAATGCATTGTTTTTCTTGTTCATAGACTCATCAGCGACTTTATTTCATAAGGCTAATTAGTTGTTACTTCCATTACTACACTGAAACTACTGAAAACACGACGGTTTGCGACAGATCAACAGAACTGGACAAACATTTTCATTATGGACAGATCTCTTTGAAGATCGGGCCATTCATCAAATGGCGATTGTCAACACTTTCAAACATGTTCAAAGACTAAGGGTAGTCCATGGAGCATGTTACGTCTATCACTCTCCTTTTTCTCCCCCAGAACAACTTACATGGTTCTCAAAAGCTGGTCAATATTTATGTAAGTGTGTACATTAGGGAAAGCTGACGGCCGAGGCCTGGGGCCCTGATCAAACGGCCCTTTCATCTGTGGCGTGAACTTCCTCCGACTCGGCTCCCAGAAGCCCCTAACGAAGCTGGGGGTAATCAGATGTCAGGCTGGGTGTTCGCCAGGGATTTTCAGACATCACCTCTCTCTCTCTCTCTCTCTCACACACACACACACACACACACACACACACACACACACACACACACACACACACACACACACACACACACACACACACACACACACACACACACACACACACACACACACACACACACACATAACATTGTATACAGGGCCTTCAGAAATATTCACACCCCTTTACTTTTTCTACATTTTGTTGTGTTACAGCCTGAATTGAACATTTATTAAATTAAGATTTTGTATCACTGATCTACACACAATAGCCCATCATGTCAAAGTGGAAAAGCTGAAGTGTCTTGAGTCAATAAGTATTTAACCTCTTTGTTATACCAAGCCTAAATAAGTTCAGGATTATAAATGTTAACAAATCACGTAAGTTGCATGGACTCATTCTGTGTTCAATAATAGTGGTTAACTATGATTTTTGAATGACTACCCCATCTCTGTACCTCCCAAAATCTGTAAGGTCCCTAAATGTGAATTTCAAGCACAGATTCAACAACAAAGACCAGGGAGATTTTACAATGCCTTGGTAGATGTGTCAAAAAAAGAGACTGAATATCCCGTTGAGCTTGATAAAGTTATTAATTGGGCTTTGGATGGTGTATCAGTACACCCAGTCACTACAAAGATACAGGCATCTTTTTTTTGGGGGGGGATAAAAAGAAACGGAATACAGCTAAGCACAGGCAAAATCCTAGAGGAGAACCTGGCTCAGTCTTCTGTCCATCGGACACTTGGAGACATTCACCTTTCAGCAGGACAATAACCTAAAACATGAGGCCTAATACACAGTTGAAGTTGGAAGTTTGCATACACTTAGGTTGGAGTCATTAAAACTCGTTTTTCAACCACTCCACAAATTTCTTGATAATTAACAAACTATAGTTTTCGCAAGTCAGTTAGGACTTCTACTTTGTGCATGACACAAGTAATTTTTCCAACAATTGTTTACAGACAGATTATTTCACTGATAATTCACTGTATCGTAATTCTAGTGGGTCATAAGTTGACTGGGACCTTTAAACAGCTTGGAAAATTCCAGAAAATTATGTCATGGCTTTAGAAGCTTCTGATAGACTAAATGACATAATTTGAGTCAATTGGAGTTGTACCTGTAGATGTATTTCAAGGCCTACCTTCAAACTCAGTGCCTCTTTGCTTGACATCATTTGAAAATCAAAAGAAATCAGCCAAGACCTCAGAAAAAATTGGAGACCTCCACAAGTCTGGTTCATCCTTGGGAGCAATTTCCAAATGCCTGAAGGTACCATGTTCATCTGTACAAACAATAGTACGCAAGTATAAACACCATGGGACCACGCAGCCATCATACCGCTCAGGAAGGAGACACGTTCTGTCTCCTAGAGATGAACGTACTTTGGTGCGAAAAGTGCAAATGAATCCCAGAACAACAGCAAAGGACCTTGTGAAGATGCTGGAGGAAAAGTATCTATATCCACAGTAAAACGAGTCCTATATCGGCGTACTTTTTGGAGAAATGTCCTCTGGTCTGATGAAACCAAAATACAATTGTTTGGCCATAATGACCATTGTTATGTTTGGAGGACAAAGGGGAAGGGTTGCAAGCCGAAGAACACCATCCCAACCGTGAAGCACGGGGGTGGCAGCATCATGTTGTGGGGGTGCTTTGCTGCAGGAGGGACTGGTGCACTTCACACAATAGATGGCATCATGAGGCAGGGAAATTATGTGGATATATTGACGCAACATCTCAAGACATCAGTCAGGAAGTTAAAGCTTGGTCGCAAATGGGTCTTCCAAATGGACAATGACCCCAAGCAAACTTCCAAAGTTGTGGCAAAATGGCATAAATACAACAAAGTCAAGGTATTGGAGTGACCATCACAAAGCCCTGACCTCAATCCTATAGAAAATTTGTGTGCAGAACTGAAAAAGCGTGTGCGAGCAAGGAGGCCTACAAACCTGATTCAGTTTCACCAGCTCTGTCAGGAGCAATGGGCCAAAATTCACCCAACTTATTCTGGGAAGCTTGTGGAAGGCTACCTGAAACGTTTGACCCAAGTTAAACAATTTAAAGGCAATGCTACCAAATACTAATTAAGTGTATGTAAACTTCTGACCCACTGGGAATGTGATGAAAAAAATAAATCATTCTCTCTACTATTATTCTGCCATTTCACATTCTTAAAATAAAGTGGTGATTCTAACTGACCTAAGAGAGGGAATTTTTACTAGGATTAAATGTCAGGATTTGTGAAAAACTGAGTTTAAATGTATTTGGCTAAGGTGTATGTATGTAAACTTTGAATGTTCCTGAATGTTCCTGAGTGGCCTAGTTTTGATTGTCTTGAAAATCTATGGGAAAACTTGAAAATGGCTTTCTAGCAATGATCAACAACCAATTTGACAGAGCTTGAAGAATTAAAAAAAGAATCATGGGCAAATATCGTACAATCCAGCTATGCAAAGCTCTTAGACCCACCCCAAAGGACTCACAGCTGTAATCGCTGCCAAAGGTGTTTCTAACATGTATTGACTCAGGGGTGTGAATACTTATCTAATCATGATGCACTGAACAAAAATATAAATGCAAAATGCAACAATTTCTAAGATTTTATTGAGTTACAGTTCACATAAGGAAATCAGTCAATTGAAATAAATTCATTAGGCCCTAATCTATGGATTTCACATGACTGGGTATACAGATATGAAGCTGTTGATCACAGATACCTAAAAAAATTAAAAAGTAGGGGCGTGGATCAGAAAACCAGTCAGTATCTGGTGTGACCACCATTTGCCTCATGCAGCGCAACACATTTCCTTTGCATAGAGTTGATCAGTTTGATATTGGCCTGTAGAATGTTGTCCCTCTCCTCTTCAATGGCTGTCCGAAGTTGCTGGATATTGGCGGGAACTGGAACACGCTGTCGTGCACGTCGGCCCAGAGCATCCCAAACATGCTCAATGGGTGACATATCTGGAAGGACTGGGACATTTTCGGCTTCCAGGAATTGTGTACAGATCCTTGTGATATGGGGCCGTGCATTATGATGCTGAAACATGAGGTGATGGATTACTGGCACGACAATGGGCCTCAGGATCTCATCACGGTATCTTTGTGTGTTCAAATTGCCATAGATAAAATGCAATTGTGTTCGTTGTCCGTAGCTTATGCCTGCCCATACCGTAACCCCATCTCCACCATGGGGCACTCTGTTCACAACGTTGACATCAACAAACCGCTCACATTTGCCCGGTACAGTTGAAACTGGGATTCATCCGTCAAGAGCACACTTCTCTATCGTGCCAGTGGCCATCGAAGGTGAGCAAATTGCCCACTTATGTCGGTTACGATGCCAAACTGGAGTCAGGTCAAGACCCAGGTGAGGACGAACAGCCTGCAGATGAGCTTACCTGAGACGGTTTCTGACAGTTTGTACAGAAATTCTTCAGTTGTGCAATCCCACAGTTTCATCAGCTGTCCGTGTTGCTGGTCTCAGACGATCCCGCAGGTGAAGAAGCCGGATGTGGAGGTCCTGGGCTGGCGTGGTTACACGTAGTCTGCGGTTGTGAGGCCGGTTGGACGTATTGCCAAATTCTCTAAAACAACGTTGGAGGCAGCATATGGTAGAGAAATAAACATTCAATTATCCGACAACAGCTCTGGTGGACATTCCTGCAGTCAGCATGCCAATTGCACGCTCCCTCAACTTGAGACATCTGTGGTATTGTGTTGTGTGCACATTTTAGAGTGGCATTTTGTTTTCCCCACTACAAGGTGCACCTGTGTAATGATCATGCTGTTTAATCAGCTTCTTGATATGCCACACCTGTAAGTTTGATCTTGGTAAAGGAGAAATGCTCAATAACAGGGATGTAAACAAATATATGCACAAGATTTGAGAGAAATACGTTGGGATTTTTTTGCTTAAGGAAAAGTTACATTTTTCATAAGTTTTTCATGAATGTTAGACTTTTTCTCCCACTTTGACATTACAGAGTATTTTGTGTAGATCATTGACCAAAAATGACTCTTAAATCTATTTTAATCCAACCTTGCAGCACAACAAAATGTGGAAGAGGTCAAGGGGTGTGAATACTTTCTAAAGGCACTGTAAAGGCGTCCGCATGCTTCCCAGCTGAAACAGTTTGTGTGTATATATTGTGACATTTTGTGACGATTTTGTTCATTTTGAACTTCCGTAAGGCTTTTTTCGGCTGTTTGTGCACACAAAAATGTTCCTCGAGGCAAGCCGAAGTTAGTATCCAAAGTCTACGCTCCTTCGTCTGTGATTGGTCAACAGTAGCAATTATTCAATAAAGTCTTTGTTGTCATTCAACGAGAGACGACTCGTTTTAATGCACATTTTTTCCTTGAGAAATACTCCCCCAAATATCTTTATAAGATGTAAAATTGTGCGGCTAAGATCTCCTTGGCAAAAACTTCAAAATTGATGACACATTTCTTGACTTATCTTACATTATTTCGGACTATTTTGAAGAAGTGTATACCTAGCCTTACATAAGCATGCTGACGCCTTAAGACAACATGGTGTACTGTAGACATTGATTTGAGCATTTAGGAAATGTATTAATGGTTTGCTTTGTATAGCGTGTCTCTCTTATGTTGTTATGCAGTATGTCATAGTAAATGTGCATACCCATATTAACATTTTGCAAGATTACAAAGCAACGTTGCAAATTCTCAAGTCCTAAAGAACATAAAGTTAGTATGAGGTCAAAGCCTCTTAAACAGTCACCACTGTGGTGAAGACTGACACTAGAACGTACAGTAAGTGGTTATCTAAATGGGTAATCCACAAGGCCGTGTATTTACACAGTAAACAAACAGTTAGGACCATTCACCACCCGAGAGGTGTTTGGCAGCTAAAAGAGCTAACTTTGCGATTACAATTACTGGAAATGTTTTCTCAGAGGTTTGTGGAAGTAATTTGTCTGGCATGGTAAGTAACCACCACTGTCATCCTGTCATCCAGCAATGGGAGCATTGGTTATGTGTCTGTTGGTTCTGTTTAGCTACTTCTGAGCCAAGGGCTGTCAGCGAGCTCAGTAGGTGGACACTAGCTGTGTTTCGTGGCTTATGAATAAAAATACATGATGAAGAAACTCTAGGGGGGCAGACTCGAGACTCCAATCTCCAAGTGGTGAGCGACAGTGAAATAATTCCTAGTTTCCTTTTCAAGAGGCTTTTGTGCTATCAAGCTGAAATGACAAGTAGCAGCTTTTGACTTTGAGACTGCCACTCTTACTTTCTGTCTGAAAGGTCTCATTTTTGCTTTTCTTTCAAACTCTCTGCCTTTCTCTTTATGTCTCTCTCTCCCTTTCTCCCACTGACTCTCTTTCTTCTCTGCATCTGATTTAATGAGGTATGACTCTCCAAGGAAAAAATGTAATTCTGTGGCCCTCCAGTGCTTCATTCCTGGTTGCTGTGTCCAAAAATGTCATTTTTTAGCTTAATATTAAGTCTGGAAGTTGGACGGTCTGGCAACCACCCTATTACAAGTACCATCTGTAGATAAATTGCCTGCTACTTTGTAGTCCTCTCATTTAAATCATTCCTAGGGCCATTCTTGAAAATGAATAACCTTTCGTACCATGGTCCCAAACGAATCAAGATGATGTTTCCAGGCCACTAAAATTGCAGGCAAACTGCACAATCTGTGTTACGATGGACCATAGTCAGGACATGGAACATGACACAGCTTGCATAAATACATATTGTTTATGCTAACCGATTGAGGCATGCTATGATTCATATTGCATATGCTAATACATGTTTGATGATGGCTCTGATCCAGCACAAGTGGGAGTTGAGGTAGTGTTCAGTGCAGACATTCAGTACAGGCCCATTGTTTTTTGTATCTTTGGAAAAGTTGTGATGGTTGGAACGGGGATAGCTAACTGGCCTCTGGGTCCATATGGCTGAAACAGACCCTGCTGCAGGTCAGTTCTGTCAGCTTGGACAGAGACCATTCTCAGATTAGCCTCGCTCCGCTCGCTCCGCCTTTTTCTGTTCCACTTCCCTTATTGTTGCAGTCTCTGTGAAAAAACAGGTTGCATTGGCTTTCACAGCTGAGTGAGTAACACCCCCACCGCCCCCCAAAATAGTAATTTTCTCCCTACCTCACCTCCCTCTCTTCTCCCCTCCACTTCTCTTCTCATCACAAGAGCAGAAATCATTCAACTAGAACTGAGGAGAAACCCTCGCCTGCAAGACACATGATTCTCTTAGTTAATTAGCCTCTTCATTCAAAGCTTCTTTTTATATCTCCTCAAAGATGCCTTGGCTTTTGTGTGCCATTCATTCCAGAGACTTGATCGGTAAACAAGCAGGTCTTGAAGCCCCTGCCATTCCAAGCCATAGAGGTGAGAGAGACAGAGTGAGAGATGGAGAGAGAGAGAGTGGAGTAGTTAGCACAGAGTTACATAATGGCTAACTGTGAACTTTAACACCTCACAAAGCAACTTTTTTGATTATGCAGAGGTTGTTGATTCTGCTCTTCACAAGTCCTCACTGTTAGCCCTTGTTGTGACTTTACTTTGACATTAATCTGATGACTGTTATTTATCTAAACAACTAACCATGTTTAATTGTTACCCGATTTTAAATTCATCATGTAACCATTAGCTCATTAGGATTTGGGGCACCACGAGAGCGGTTCTTTAAAGAGTTACCATCTCCCAAATTAAACTCAAGGTCTTTACTTATTACATCTGTAAACAGTCAGTTTATAAATCATAACCTCGTTAGGGACCTATCATCATTCTGAACAGTCGTAACCTTGCATCTGCAAAAACCAGAGCCTTACTTATGATTCAGTACTACACAAATTGGTTTGATTATTTATTTACCAGCTAACTAAATGGTAAGACAGGATAAACATACATACTTAATACATTAGAAACAGCTCCCTAGCGGACAGACAACAATATGGCTGCTTGTTACAAAGACATTGAGAGGGCGAGAAAGAGAGACAGGGACAGACACTTAACGTTGGTACATTTAGAAACTACTCTCACTTATACTTTGCACACGAACCACCGCCCGCTTGGAGTAAGAAATCATTAATGTATTTACATGAAAATGCCTTGGTTCGCCGTTTATCTCTACTAACTGGGCCTCCTTGGAAAGGGGGTTGGACCTTTTCATGGCATGCTTGTAAGGCTCTGATTGTCCAAAAGGGTTTTTTCTGTTGTTCTCCTCTGCATTCTTCTGGTATCCGGTGACTTGTTGTGTAGTCCTGAACAGAACTACAAGTTTATTCTCCTTCCATTCGATCTGGAAGATGCTTCTTTGAAGATAGGCTAGCCAGCCGTGTTGATGGTTCCCAGTGGGGTGATGAGAGTAGTGTACTACGATGGTTTAAAAAGAGTAATAGAATGGTCCCACTTAAGTTCACTTTTCTAAATACTTTACTTAGGACAGCTAATCAGCCATGCCAGTGATTGTCCCGGAGGTGACTTTATAGTCTCTACCTCGTGTTGAGATTCAGAGTTCAAACCACTTTAAACATGAAATGCAGCTCCACGTCTCTCTGGTCTAATATGTTAATTCTTAACCCATCATTTTATACAGTTGATTCAAAAGGGGCGGTTCCGTCAGGCTGGCACGCTCTCTGACCTCACTCAAGGCAGCGGTGACTACTTACTGTGCACAGTTATAGAAACAATTTCCTCTTATAGTTTCTAAAATCACATCCCTCTCTTAACAAAAATACTTTTTTCATGCACAATGCAGAGGATGGAAACATTGTACATGTAGTGTGTATACTTTTCAAGTTACAGTATTTTCTTTATAACATTTTTAATGACATCACAAAATAACACCCAAAACGACATTGGTGTTCTTTTTAGGTTGCCTCTGACCATTCCCCACGTTCTATGTTAGAAATATTGTTCCAGTAGTTACTTTTGAACGTGTTAGTTTCGGCGGGAAAAAAACAAAGCACATTCCTTGGGTGAATTTGGAGAGGGATGTCTGAGTGTTCTGTCCTTGATTTACAACAGGGTGTGAGGTTTTAACCCCCACCGGTTCCCTCCTCCCCACCTCTGCGGGTGAGAGGGGGTCTGGTTGAAGTTAATTATTGCAAAGCTGATTTCACCTATTTGGATCCTCAAAGGACAGTCATGACACCCGAGCTATGGAAACACGATTTCCCTAGTTTAACATAAGTCTGTATACACAAGTGTAACACTGGTGTTACAATGGAAAAGCAGCATTAGAGTAGTCTCGAGCTCTGGGACGACGCTACACCCTTTGAAAATAGGCTTCTTCCCCAAAGGAGAACTCTTTTTTTGTTTTAGGTAGAACCCTAAAATATAATCTTCAGTGGGCTGTAGAATTGGCGCCTTTCCTTACGTTGCTATGTGCATAATAGTAAAGTTAACAAGTATATTGGGATTGAGAACAATGCGGCGGAGGCAGCAGCAGTAGAAATGAGGAAACAGCCCTTGCCCTAGCCTAATTGTCTAAGAAAATTGAGGAGGGAGGAAACCCCAATTTTATTTATGTCTATAATCAATAGCCTAACTGTTAAATGTGCCTGGCTTAATAAATCATCCATATATATCTACAGAAACAAGACAGATCTTGCTTATGTTGCCCGTTTGAGTGTTTGTTTAATAGCCTGCTGATTCCGTGAACACCAAGCCTCATGCAACGGCAAAATGTTGGATAAAGCAATTTCACAGATTTGGCTGTTTTTAATCTTTGCTATGCTGTAATAAAGGCTTTACATTTTTAACAGACTGGTATTACTTTTATAATTTATTTAGTGTTTACACTGTTCCAAAGAGGCAGAAAAATGATATTGTAGTCTAACAGCACCTGTTTGTCACTCATAATACGTAGTTTTAGCTCCTATACAATTTTTTTCTTCATCTCCTGATAATAATTATAATAATAAGTAATGTCGTTATCATTAGTAGGCTTTGTATAGTATCCTTGTATAACCACCATCGAGCGGAAGGCCTAAGAGTGCGTCCTGTTCAGTCTTAATACCGTGACTTACTCAGACCTACAGTGCATTCGGAAAGTATTCAGACACCTTGGCTTTTTCCACATTTTGTTACATTACATCTATATTCTAAAATGAAATTGTTTTTTTCCCCTCATCAATCTACACACAATACCCCATAATGACAAAGGAAAAACAGGTTTTTAGAAATGTTTGCAAATGTATTAAACAGATCACGTTTACATGAGTATTCAGACCCTTTACTCAATACCTTGTTGAAGCACCTCTGGCAGCGACTACAGCCTTGAGTCTTCTTGGGTATGACGCAACAAGCTTGGCACACCTGTATTTGGGGAGTTTCTCCCATTCATCTTTGCAGATCCTCTCAAGCTTTGTCAGGTTGGATGGGGAGCTTTGATGCACAGCTATTTTCAGGTCTCTCCAGAAATGTTAGATTGGGTTTAAGTCCGGGCTCTGGCTGGGCCACTCAAGGACATTCAGAGACTTGTCCCGAAGCCTCTCCTGCGTTGTCTTAGTTATGTGCTTAGGGTTGTTGTCCTGTTGGAAGGTGAACCTTCGCCCCAGTCTGAGGTCCAGAGCTCTCTGGAGCAGGTTTTCATCAATGATCTCTCTGTACTTTTCTCTGTTCATCTTTCCCTCGATCCTGACTAGTCTCTCAGTCCCTGCCGCTGAAAAACATCCCCACAGCATGATGCTACCACCACCATGCTTCACCGTAGGGATGGTGCCAGGTTTCCTCCAGATGTGACACTTGGCATTCTGGCCAAATAGTTCAATCTTGGTTTCATCAGACCAGAGAATCTTGTTTCTCATGGTCTGAGAGTCCTTTAGGTGCCTTTTGGCAAACACCAAGCGGGCTGTCATGTGCCTTTTACTGAGGAGTGGGTTCTGTCTGGCCACTCTACCATAAAGGCCTCATTGGCAGAGTGCTGCAGAGATGGTTGTCCTTCTGGAAGGTTCTTCCATCTCCACAGAGGAACTCTAGAGCTCTGTTAGTGACCATCTGGTTCTTGGTCATCTCCTTGACCAAGACCCGTCTCCCCCGATTGCTCAGTTTGGCCGGGTGGCCAGTTCTAGGAAGAGTCTTGGTGGTTCCAAACTTCTTCCATTTAAAGAATGATGGAGGCCACTGTGTTCTTAGGGACCTTCAATGCTGCAGAAATTTTTAGGTACCCTTCCCCAAATCTGTACCTCGACACAATGCTGTCTCGGATCTCTACGGATGATTCCTTCAACCTCATGGCTTAGTTTTTGCTCTGACATGCACTGTCAACTGTGGGACCTTATATAGACAGGTGTGTGCCTTTCCAAATCATGTCTAATCAATTGAATTTACAACAGGTGGACTCCAGTTGTAGAAACATCTCAAGGATGATCAATCGAAACAGGATGCACTTGAGCTCAATTTGAGTCTCATAGCAAAGGTTCTGAATACTTATGTAAATAAGGTATTTCTGATTTTATAAAGCCGCAAAAATTCTAAAAGCCTGTTTTTGCTTTGTCATTATGGGGTATTGTGTGTAGAATGATGAGTAAAAAATATATATATTTTAGAATAAGGCTGTAACGGAACTAAATGTTCATGCCATCACACAGCATACGAGACATTCATGCTTTGAAATGCAATCAAGCTTTTTAGTTTTAAAATTAAATAAAGGGAGCTTTGAATAATTAGCCTAAACAATAAATAAACTGCAATTCATGAATGTATGCAACTGTCTTTAGTCAGCTGTAATGAACGCTTTATATATTAAAAAAATTCCGTTAGAACAGACTATCTGGTGCACTTATTTATTTAGTTGTTTTACCAAATGGTAAAAAAAAAAATAATCATATTGTAATCTAACAGCAACTGTTTGGCACCCCTAATAATCACGCAGCGCCTGCTCCTATACCCTCCTTTATCTGGATCTGCAGTAGCTTCCATAACTAAGTCAAATGTCTTCACAAACATCTGACTTCCCCTATACCAGTTTCAAGTTTCTTTTTTACGTCCTCCACATCCATTTTGCTTTCGACAATACTGTGTTCGGAGTTTGTTATAACCAATTTATTGATGTGATTATGATAGGCTATAGGTCTGGCCCTATTGGTAAGCATCACATGCATGTGACATGTTTTAAGTAAAGAGAGCAAGGATTGAGGGAATAGTAGGGAATGTTTTAAAAAAAAAGGTGGGATTTCGGTAACAGAACGTTTCGTCAGAAACAAGTAAGAAACTAAATGGCTGAATCGATGTTGCACCTTCAGCACGGACAGCACAATAAACACTTGCTATGCTGTGGTGTCTTTTCGCTGCAGTAGGGAGGAGAGCGAGACAACGTGCGCCAGTCACACAGGTACTCGCTGGCATTTTTTAAATAGTCTTTCTTGAGTCATTTGTGTGTGAATTAGTTATTTAATCAAACAGTGTGCTTAAAGCATCAGACAAGCTCAGTGCATATGCAGTTTGATTTTATTCATGATTTTATTCATTTTATGTGGAACAATTCATATATATGGAACAATACGTTTAAACATTTAGACCAATCGGACGGTTGAAAGAACAGGACTACTCTGTCAACCAATATTTTTGTTGTTGTTGGGGACAGCCCTAATGTAGATCCCTCTGTAGAAAGCCAAAGAACCCTTTAAAGTTCTAGATAGCAATTTTTTTTCTAAGGGTGTAGAAGCTGTGATTCACCAGCAACTATATCACTACAGAACACTCCTCAGGGACTTAATAAACAATACACTTTTAAAGTAGTGTGTATTAAACACACACACACACACTCATTCTGACACACACACACTGAAACCCACTCGTTTAAAGTTGCTCCGAGCCACTGTATTTAATGATGCAATGTGCTTTGATGGTGAGGAGTATGAAATCTACTATGAGCTTTAAATATGTAATGTGTGGTTGCTGAGTACATCAAACGTAATCATTAATTTGTCTAGATCTTTCCTTAGGCAGTTCTGCATGGAAATCATGTGTAACGAGGCTCAAAGAGACACATCATTTGAGCCTATGGCTGTATGAAAATAATAACAAGGAAATGTCTATCAGCTAGTCCAACAGGATTTTTCAGTTTTGAGGGAACGTGGTGCACAGTGCTGGGATAGATTGAGATGTGCATTGCTGAAGAGTGAAGAGCTGCTGGCTGGAAGACAAATGACCTCTCGAAGTCCTGTATCAAATGTGTTTCCATAATGTCAGTGACCTACTTGGTTCGTCTAGTCACAGAATGCCCACTGTACTGAATGTTCAAAGGCCCGACATTTGGTTTTCATTTCAACAGTTGGATTGTGAAGATGGCCTTGGAGAGACAACCTTAGCCTACATGTATTTGAAATAAAAGCATTTTTAAACTTTACTGTGTCAAAACATCCCAAAAATCTCGATGGGGGGTGAAACAAGATTTGTATAGTCAAACTCGTGCACTAGACGAGGGTAAAAAAAAAAAATATTTGGATATTCAAACCTCTGGCACTTTTGTTCACGTCCTTCTGCTCTTGAATACCAATGGGTTGTCCTGGGACCTTGGGCTATAGTCATTAACACACACAGCATTTTTTCACTGAGCAATGGTGCTGCATGGGCAGGTGCCACCCTGAATGTCCACGTCTCCGCCTGACAAAGCACAGAGACAGGCTGATTAGCAAGTGTGAGATCACCAGCCTGTCAAGTCTATACAAAGGTTGTGTGGCCGTCCTGAAAAAAGCATTGTGTTAGAAGATAGAAAAAGAAAGTAAATGGGGAGATGCACAAAGAAAAGTGTATTGTACTCTACAATGTATACATTATGGACACTGAAAAGTGCATTGTACTGTACAGTATACACACTCTACAATGTATACATTATAGACACTGCAGAATAGTTTAAAGATAAATAAAAACAGTCCAATTTTCCTCACTGATATTGCAGAATGCCCATTTACTAGGCACATACAAATATATAGATCTACATTGCTTATTGAAGGCATATCCTACATTTGGTCAGAGGCAATGTTCAGGAGAGAGTCAGATGTAGAATGGGCACGGGTTATGTGCTGGTTGTTTCAATATATTGAGGAGGGGACTCAATCTTTTTTAACATAGGTTTAGTAATGTCCTTTTTTCTCTTTGCCTGCCTGCCTGCTGTCTACTGGCCTGGGTCTGGTGTGTTGTTCTAGAGGGCGATCCCCCTGCCTGGTTCTGCTTATCTAAGCACATCTAGTCTGGTCCAGTTTTGACCCACTGCTCACTTTCAGCTGAGCGTAAGGCCTAGTTCCCCCATTGAGCAGAATGTGTGGTCTATTGTGAGTGTGGCGACAGGCGAACAGCATACGGACCACCAAGGTGAATAGAGAAACCATAGTGGGAACAGCTACAGGGAACCGGGGAAGGCAGGCAGACGGCTAGGCCACTCAGGGGCAGAAACAAAACAGCACATTATACTAGAACCTCTCTATTCTCCACTTAAGTCAACAGAGGCCTCGCACCTAATAATCCTAAAGGGCACTTAATGACAACAAAAAGTGTGTCCAGGTATTTATTTTACTGTAACAGTAACTATGCCTTACATGTCTTTAACCACCACTGGTAGAAATACAGGCGGCCATGTTGTAATGTGGTTCTCTCTAGCCTATTTCTCTCAGTAGCATATCTGGGATGATACACTGTACGATCCCTACACATTTTACAGTTGGTAGTAGGCTAGTGTAATTAGCTGACCTAGTTTATCATGCTGTATGACAGACCGAGCTGTAGAAGCCACTGAGCAGTGAGCAGCCTTCTTCATTAGTGAGATAGCTGATTCAGAGCAGAGCCCATAGAGCCCACTCTACACTCCTCAGCCAGAGCAGATGTGGGTCTCGCATAACATACACTCTTTACTAATGTGTTTTTGCAAGGCACTGCCAATGGAGATCTGACTTACCGCTGGATCTCATATCACTGTTTGATCTGTTTTGCACTTTGAATAATGAGCTCGGAAGGAATTGATACTGAGTCTGAGGGGAAACTAAGTTCCATCTTGACTATTTGAACATTGGCTTTTCCCATATAAATAACCATGTCGAGAATGCTCTCTGTATTTCAGGGAGTGTTTTTTGATGTTGAAGCTCGATTCACCTGAAATTGGTTTTGGAATTATCAGGAAAAATTTGACCTTGGCTTTTGCTAAAAGCATTGTGTGTTTTAATGAGGATTTAAAAGGCTTGTTGTGGAGAACTGCCGTTAGAAGTGTGTCCCATTTCTCACCACAATTTTATACACCAGTCTGCCTCTCATTTGAGTAAATGTGTTTCCTTTTGGCACAGTGTTATAATAATAATTTGCCTGCATACACAGCTCACACAAAAAAAGACCCAGCATTTTGCAGTGATTGCAGTACAGGGCTAGTTGATTATGCGTTGTGGTGTTGGCAAACTGGGGCCACATCGTGTGCCCTTCCTACATCACATCATCAGGTCTCACAGTTCACACTGACAGACAGACGGCTCTGATGAGATGACACAATCCCATATGACATGCTCGTTTCAGCGGTGCTCTGATATGCACCTTGTCCGAAGAACAAGAGAATGTAATTCTTCACATTCTAACCCAGATCCACAGTTTGCTCGGGGTGACCTTCAAGTTATCTCTTCATCAGTGCATGTCTGAAAGAAGGGGTGGGGGGGGGTTCGAGAGAGACCAGTAGTAGATTGGAGTAGCTTGTTACAAACACAAATCTGGTGTGCCGTTCTCGAGTAGTGTGCAACTTCAGTAGTGTCCTGGCAGTCTGGCAGGGCTCTTAGGTGTGTACTGTGTAGTAGTAAACAAGGAGGCAGACTCCTGGGTAAGGAGGCACGATATATCGGTGAACATATTGGAATCGGACGATATTAGCTAAAAATGCCAACATCGGTATCGGCCCAATGTCTAGTTTAACGCCGATGTGCAAAACCGATGTCAAAGCTGACGTGCATACCTATATAACGTAGGTACATGATGTAATGACGCCACGTAAAATTTTGCGCTACACGTGCAACACAGCATTCCTAACCTAGCCCACAATGTCTGCTGTGTACAGTAGATCGAGCAGTCAACAAGTCGAGCAGTCATTTGAAAGAGTAAGAACATTTCAGCGAGACAACTCAAAGGCAAAATCAATTAAAGCCAAGATAATGGAATTCATTGCCCTTGACAATCAACTGTTCTCTGTCGTGGGTGATGTTGACTTTCGATGACTGGTCGAGCACCAGTACACACTACCAAGTGAGCTATTTTTCAGATGTTGCCCTATTGTATATATGTCATGAAGCTAATAGCAGTGATGCTATTACTGTGTAACTTCGGTAGGGCAACATCTGAAAATAGCTCACTTGGTAGTGTGTACCAGTACTCGACCAGTCGTCGAAAGCCAACATAACCCACGGCAGAGATCGGTTGATTGTCAAGGGCAATGAATTCCATTATCTTGGCTTTAATGGATTTCGCCTTTGAGTTGTCTCGCTGACATTTTGTTACTCTTTTAAATGACTGCTCGATCCACACAGCAGACATTGTGGGCTAGTTTAGGAATGCTGTGTTGCACGTATAGCCCAACATTTTACGTGGCGTTATTACGTCATGTACCTACGTTATATAAGTATGCACGTCAGCTTTGACATCGGTTTTGCACATCGGCATTAAACTAGACATCATTAAACTAGACAGCATTTTTAGCTAATATCGGCCGATTCCGATATATTGTGCATCCCTAATTGAATCTATTTGTTTTGACCATGACAATTTACAATCTAAAGTAACGCCAAGTAATGTAGTCTCCTCAACTTGTTCAACAGCCACACAATTCATTACCAGATTCAGCTGAGGTCTAGAACTTAAGGAATGATTTGTACCAAATACAATGCTCTTAGTTTTAGAGATGTTCAGGACCAGTATATTACTGTCCACACACACCAGTTTATTACTGTCCACACATTCCAAAACAGACTGCAACTCTTTAAGGGTTTCATTGACTTCATTAGCTGTGGTTGCTGATGCGTATATGGTTGAATCATCAGCGTACATGGACACACATGCTTTGTTTAATGCCAGTGGCAGGTCATTGGTAAAAATAGAAAAGAGTAGAGGGCCTAGAGAGCTGCCCTGCGGTACACCACACTTTACATGTTTGACATTAGATTAGCTTCCATTAAAGAAAACCCTTTTGAGTTATATTAGATAGATATCTCTGAATCCACAATATGGCAGAGGTTGAAAAGCCACAACAAAAGTTTTTTCAACAAGAGGTTATGGTCAATAATATCAAAGGCTGCGCTGAAATCTAACAGTACAGATCCCACAATCTTCTTATTATCAATTTATTTCAACCAATCATCAGTCATTTGTGTCAGTGCAGTATATGTTGAGTGCCATTCTCTATAAGCATGCTGAAAGTGTGTTGTTAATTTGTTTACCAAGAAATAGCATTGTATTTGGTCAAACACAATTTTTTCCCAACAGTTTGCCAAGAGCTGGCAGCAAGCTTATAGGTCTGCTGTTTTGAACCAGTAAAGGACATTTTACTGCTCTTGGGTAATGAAATTACTTTGGCTTCCCCCCAGGCCTGAGGACAAAGACTTTCTTCTAGGCTCAGATTAAAAATATGACAGATAGGAGTGGCTATAGAGTCAGCTACCATCCTCAGTAGCTTTCTATCTAAGTTGTCAATGCCAGGAGGTTTGTCATTATTGATTGAAAACAATCATTTGTCCACCTTTCCCACACTAACTTTACAAAATTCAAACTTGCAATGCTTGTCTTTCATTATTTGTTTTTTTATGCATGAATACAATTGCTCACTGTTCGTTGTTGGCATTTCCTGCCTAAGTTTGCCTACTTTGCCAATGAAATAATCATTAAAATAATTGGCAACATCAAATGGTTTCGTGATGAATAAGCCATCTGATTCGATGAAAGATGGAGTTTGAATTTGTCTTTCTGCCCATAATTTCATTTAAAGTACTCAAGTTTTTTCCCATCATTCTTTATATCATTGATCTTGGCTTCATAATGCAGCTTTGTCTCCTTTTTGTTGAGTTTTTATTCACATTTGCAGTACGTAAGCCAGTCAGATGTGCAGCCAGACTTATTAGCCACTCCTTTTGCCCCATCTCTTTCAATTTCAGTTTTTCCATTCCTCATCAATCCATGGAGCCTTAACAGTTCTAACAGTCAGTTTCTTAACAGTGCATGTTTATCAATAATTGGAAGAAGCAATTTCATAAATTCATCAAGTGTAGCGTCTGGATGCTCCTCATTAATCACATCAGACCAACAAATATTTTTAATATCATCCACATAAGTCACAGCAATCTTTTATATGATCTCTTATACATTATTTTAGGCCCAGCTGTTGGAACTTTGGCTTTCCTGTATATAGCCACTATATTGTGATCACTGCATCCAATGGGTATGGATACAGCTTTAGAACAAAGTTCTACAGTATTAGTAAAAATGTGATCCATACATGTGGATGATCTTGTTCCTACAGTGTTTGTAAACACCCTGGTAGGCTGATTAATTACCTGAACCAGATTACAGGCACTGGTTACAGTAAGAAGCTTCCTCTTGAGAGGACAGCTTGATGAAAACCAGTCAATATTCAGGTCCCCAGAAAGTAGACCTCTCGGTTTACATCACATACACTATCAAGCATTTCACACATATTATTTAGATACTGACTGTTAGTACTTGGTGGCCTATAGCAACACCCCAAAAGAAAAGGCTTTAGATGTGCCAAGTGAACCTGCAACCACACTTCAATAACACTTGACATAAGATCGTCTCTAAGCATTACAGGGATATGGCTCTGAATATATACAGCAACACCTCCCCCATAAGCATTTCTGTCTCTTCTATAGATGTTATAACCTTGTATTGCTACTGCTGTATCATCAAATGAATTATCTAAGTGAGTCTCAGAAATGGCTAATATATGAATGTCATCTGATGTTAGCAAGTTATTGATTTCATGAACCTTATTTCTAAGGCTACATATATTAATATGGGCTATTTTCAGCCATTTCCTGGGTAGCTTATCAGAGATAGACAAAATACGGAAAAGAGCAAACTAAGCAAGAGACAAAAATATACATGCAGCAGTCAATCATTTGGTGTGTGTGTGTGTGTGCTGTGGGGTTGAAGCTATGAACCCATAGGCTTGGCTCTCTCATCCCTTCTAGGTTTCTGGGAGGGACGGTGGACAACGAGCCTGTGACAACGGATGTAAGCAATGTCCCCATGCGCTCTGGCAACTTTCATGGCTGGGATCAGTTCTTTCCTCTTCTGGCGCACAGCTTCAGGATAGTCCTCGTTGAGGAAGACATAAGTTCCTCTCAAGTTCTTGGCTCTTTCCAGAACCGCTACCTTGTCTTTGAACCTCAGGAACTTGACCACTATTGGCCTGGGCCTATCACCTCGGCTGGTGGTGGGTTTTCCAGTCCTGTGGGCGCGCTCTACCTCAATCTTCCTGTGGTCCATCTTCAATTTCTCAGAGATTATTTTCACATTGTCCTCAGACTCCGTCCAGGTGCCATTCCGTCCACAACCATGTTGTTCCGACTTGATTGTCCCTCAAGATAATCTGATTTATCTGTCATTGTTATCATGGATTCACACACAGTACTGATATCCTTGCTCAATGACTTACAGATTACTGTCATCTTGCCGTTCTCCTGTTTCAACTCATCGAGCTGACCCTGGGAGAACTGCAAACTGTTTTCAGGTCCTGGACCTCTCTGGTCAGGTTGCTCATTATTTTATTAGTAAAATCCACAAGTATTTGGACAAAACACTTGAAGCTATTTTCTTGTTGTTGTAACAACTGTTTGTAGGTCTCTTTTTGTTCAACGGTACTCCCGCCGGCTTTGGTCTTTGTCATGGTAGCTAGCAACGTAGGTTACGCTGTTAATCCTCGCAGTTCCAGACAGGGCAAGTCACGGGGAAGATTGAAAACAACAAACAGCAGGGATCTAGACAGCCACAAACCCGGGACAATCCGTGGTCCCAGCCACAATGGCTAACTGCAATCGCAGGCTGCGTTCATGAAAACCCTGCTAGCTAGCAGCTAGGCTAGCTGCGACGCCAAATAGCTCCTCAGACCCATCCTTAGTCGGCAGGAACACTGGAAAGTGACAAGCAGTCCCAGCAATTGAAGCCAACTGCGTCAAGGGATCCAAACTAAGAAGCTAGCTTAGTTTAAATGAGCGATGGATAAATGGTAGCCTAAT